>NW_024471007.1:0-17144 GCF_017639515.1 Carcharodon carcharias
GGGGGGGGGGGACGTGGTGGGGGTGTGGGTGGGAGGGGAGAGAGGGGAAAGTGGTGGGGCGGTGGGAGGGAGGGGAGAGAGGGGGACGTGGGGTGGGTGGTTGGGCGGGGAGAGAGGGGGACGTGGTGGGGGGTTGGGAGGGAGGGGAGAGAGGGGGACGTGGGGTGGGGTGGGTAGGTGGGGAGAGAGGGGGATGTGGTGGGGGCTTGGGAGGGAGTGGAGAGAGGGAGACGTGGGGTGGGGTGGGTGTGCGGGGAGAGGGGTGGGGTGGGTGTGCGGGGAGAGGGGTGGGGTGGGTGTGCGGGGAGAGGGGTGGGGTGGGTGGGCGGGGAGGAGAGGTGGGGTGGGTGGGCGGGGAGAGGGGGCGGGAGGGTCGGCGGGTTGCGGGGGGGTGGGTGGGCGGGGAGAGAGGGGGGGCTGGGTGGGCGGGAGAGGGGGACGTGGTGGGGGGGGTGGGAGGGAGGGGAGAGAGGGGGACGTGGTGGGGGGGTGGGAGGGAGGGGAGAGAGGGGGACATGGTGGGGGGGTGGGTGGGTGGGGGAGAGCAGGAGACGTGGTGGGTGGTTGGGCGGGAAGAGAGGGGGACGGGGGTGGGGGGCTGGGAGGGAGGGGAGAGAGGGGGCGTGGGGTGGGGTGGGTGGGCGGGAGAGAGAGGGGACGTGGGGTGGGGTGGGTGGGCAGGGAGAGAGGGGGACGTGGGGTGGGTGGGCGGGGGAGAGAGGGGGACGTGGGGTGGGTGGGCGGGGAGAGAGGGGGACGTGGGGTGGAGTGGGCGGGGAGAGAGGGGGACGTGGGGTGGGTGGGCGGGGAGAGAGGGGGACGTGGGGTGGGAGGGCGGGGAGAGAGGGGGACGTGGGGTGGGGTGGGTGGGCGGGGAGAGAGGGTGACGTGGGGCGGGGTGGGTGGGCGGGGATAGAGGGGGACGTGGGGTGGGTGGCGTGGGCGGGGATAGAGGGGGACGTGGGGTGGGTGGGCGGGGAGAGAGGGGGATGTGGGGTGGGGTGGGGGGGTGGGGAGAGAGGGGAGGCTGGGTGGGCGGGGAGAGGAGAAGTGGTGGGGCTGTGGGAGGGAGGTGAGAGAGAGGGATGTGGTGGGGGGGTGGGAGGGAGAGGAGAGAGGGGGACATGGGGTGGGTGGTTGGGCGGGGAGAGAGGAGCAAGTGGGGGGGGTGGGTCGGCGGGGAGAGAGCGGTCGAGTCGGGTGGGGAGGGTGGGAGGGGAGAGAGGGGGACGTGGGGTGGGGTGGGTGGGCAGGGAGATGGGGGGCTGGGTGGGCGGGAGAGGGGGACGTGGTTGGGGTTGGGAGAGAGGGGGACGTGGTGGGGGGGTGGGAGTGAGGGGAGAGAGGGGGACATGAGGGTGGGGTGGGAGGGAGGGGAGAGAGGGGGACGTGGGGTGGGGTGGGTGGGGAGAGAGGGGGACTTGGTGGGGGGGTGGGCGGGCGGGGAGAGCGGGGGACGTAGGGGGGGTGGGCGGGTGGGGTGAGCGGGGGACGTAGGCGGGGTGGGCGGGCGGGGAGAGCGGGGGACGTAGGCGGGGTGGGCGGGCGGGGGATAGCGGGGGACGTAGGCGGGGTGGGCGGGCGGGGAGGAGCGGGGGACGTAGGCGGGGTGGGCGGGCGGGGAGAGCGGGGGACTTAGGGGGGTGGGTGGGCGGGGGAGAGTGGGGGACGTGCAGGGGTGGGTGGGCGGGGAGAGCGGGGGATGTGGTCGGGGGATGGGAGGGAGAGGAGAGAGGGGGACATGGGGTGGGGTGGGTGGGGGGGGGAGAGAGGCAGACGTGGGGTGGGGTGGCTGGACGGCGAGAGAGGGGACGTGGGGTGGCTGGACGGCGAGAGAGGGGACGTGGGGTGGGTGGGCGGGGAGAGAGAGGGGGCGCGGTGGGGGCAAGGAAGAGTGGAGGACATGGGGTGTGGCGGAAGTGGGTGGGCGGTGAGAGGGGGGGTGGGTGGGCGGGGTGAGGGGGGGTGGGTGGGCGGGGTGAGGGGGGGTGGGTGGGCGGGGTGAGGGGGGGTGGGTGGGCGGGGTGAGTGCGTGGGCAGGGAGAGAGAGGTGTTGGGTGGGCGGGAGAGGGGGACGTGGTGGGGGGGGTGGGAGGGACGGGGGGGGGGTGGTGGGGGGGGGTGGGAGGGAGGGGATAGAGGGGAGGTGGTGGGGGTGTGGGAGGGAGGGGAGAGAGGGGGACATGGGGTGGGTGGTTGGGCGGGGAGGGAGGGAGACGTGGTGGGGGGGTGGGAGGGAGGGGAGGGAGGGGGACGTGGGGTGGGTGGGCAGGGAGAGGGGGGGGCTGGGTGGGCAGGGAGAGAGGGGAATGTGGGGTGGGATGGGTGGGCGGGTAGAGAGAGTAACGTGCGGTGGGGTGGGTGGGCAGGGAGGGGGGGGGCTGGGTGGGCGGGAGAGGGGGACGTGGTGGGTGGGAGGGAGGGGAGAGAGAGGGACGTGGTGGGGGGGGGTGGGAGGAAGGGGAGAGAGGGGGACATTGTGGCAGGGTGGGAGGGAGGGGAGGGAGGGGGACGTGAGGTGGGTGGTTGGGTGGGGAGTGAGGGGGAAGTAGGGGGGGTGGGAGGGAGGGGAGAGAGGGGGACGTGGGGTGGGGTGGGGTGGGTGGGTGGGTGGGGAGGGAGGGAGACGTGGTGGGGGGGTGGGAGGGAGGGGAGAGAGGGGGACGTGGGGTGGGTGGTTGGGCGGGGAGGGAGGGAGACGTGGTGGGGGGGTGGGAGGGAGGGGAGAGAGGGGGACGTGGGGTGGGGTGGGTGGGTGGGGAGAGAGGGGGACGTGGGGTGGGTGGGCATGGAGAGGGGGGTGCTGGGTGGGCAGGGAGAGAGGGGGATGTGGGGTGGGATGGGTGGGAGGGGAGAGAGGGGGACGTGGGGTGGGGGAGGTGGGCTGGAAGAGAGGGGGACGTGGGGTGGGGTGGGTGGGCGGGTAGAGAGAGTAATGTGCGGTGGGTTGGGTGGGCAGGGAGGGGGGGGGGCTGGGTGGGCGGGAGAGGGGGACGTGGTGGGCGGGTGAGAGGGAGGGGAGAGAGAGGGACGTGGTGGGGGGGGTGGGAGGAAGGGGAGAGAGAGGGACATGGTGGCAGGGTGGGAGGGAGGGGAGGGAGGGGGACGTGGGGTGGGTGGTTGGGTGGGGAGTGAGGGGGAAGTAGGGGGGGTGGGAGGGAGGGGAGAGAGGGGGACGTGGGGTGGGGTGGGTGGGGAGAAGGGGGGGTGGGTGGGAGGGGAGAGGGGGACGTGGTGGGGGGGGTGGGAGGGAGGGGAGAGAGGGGGACGTGGGCTGGGTGGTTGGGTGGGGAGTGAGGGGGAAGTAGGGGGGGTGGGAGGGAGGGGAGAGAGGGGGACGTGGGGTGGGTTGGGGTGGGTGGGTGGGGAGAAGGGGACGCGGTGGAGGGGTGGGAGGGAGGGGAGAGAGATAGATGTGGTGGGGGGGTGGGAGGGAGGGGAGAGAGGTAGACGTGGTGGGGGGGTGGGAGGGTGGGGAGAGAGGGGGACGTGGTGGCGTGGGCGGGGAGAGGCGGGGACGTGGTGGGGGGGGGTGGGTGGGCGGGGAGAGGCGGGGACGTGGTGGGGGGGGTGGGTGGGCGGGGAGAGACGGGGACGTGGTGGGGGGGGTGGGTGGGCGGGGAGAGACGGGGACGTGGTGGGGGGGGTGGGTGGGCGGGGAAAGACGGGGACGTGGTGGGGGGGGTGGGTGGGCGGGGAGAGACTGGGACGTGGTGGGGGGGGGGTGGGTGGGCGGGGAGAGACGGGGACGTGCTGGGGGGTGTGGGTGGGCGGGGAGAGACGGGGACGTGGTGGGGGGGGTGGGTGGGCGGGGAGAGACGGGGACATCGGGGGGGTGGGTGGGCGGGGAGAGAGGGGGCTGGGTGGGCGGGGAGAGAGAGGGGGTGGGTGGGCAGGAGAGGGGGACGTGGTGGGGGGGGTGGGAGGGAGGGGAGAGAGGGGGACGTGGTGGTGGGATGGGAGGGAGGGGAGAGAGCGGGACATGGGGTGGGTTGTTGGGCGGGGAGAGAGGAGGAAGTGGGGGGTGTGGGTCGGCGGGGAGAGCAGGAGAGGTGGTGGGTGGTTGGGCGGGAAGAGAGGGGGACGTGGTGGGAGGGTGGGAGGGAGGGTAGAGAGGGGGATGAGGGGTGGGGTGGGTGGGCGGGGAGAGAGGGGGACGTGGTGGGGGGGTGGGAGTGAGGGGAGAGAGGGGGACGTGATGGTGGGGTGGGAGGGAGGGGAGAGAGGGGGACGTGGGGTGGGGTGGATGGGCGGGGAGAGAGGGCGACTTGGTGGGGGGGTGGGTGGGGGGGAGAGCGGGGGACGTGGGGGGGCGGGAGAGCGGGGGACGTGGGCGGGCGGGGAGAGCGGGGGACGTGGGGCGGTGGTCGGGCGGGGAGAGCGGGGGAGGGACGTGGGGGGGTGGGCGGGCGGGGAGAGCGGGGGACGTGGGGGGGTGGGCGGGCGGGGAGAGCGGGGGACGTGGGGGGGTGGGCGGGCGGGGAGAGCGGGGGACGTGCGGGGGTGGGCGGGCGGGGAGAGCGGGGGACGTGGGGGGGTGGGCGGGCGGGGAGAGCGGGGGACGTTGGGGGTTGGGCGGGCGGGGAGAGCGGGGGACGTGGGGGGGTGGGCGGGCGGGGAGAGCGGGGGACGTGGGGGGGTGGGCGGGCGGGGAGAGCGGGGGACGTGGGGGGGTGGGCGGGCGGGGAGAGCGTGGGACGTGGATGGGGTGGGTGGGCGGGGAGAGCGTGGGACGTGGGTGGGGTGGGTGGGCGGGGAGAGCGTGGGACGTGGGTGGGGTGGGTGGGTGGGGAGAGCGGGTGACGTGGGGGGGGGAGGCTGGGAGAGTGGGGGACATAGGTGGAGTGGGTGGGCGGGGAGGGGAGAGAGGGGGACGTGGGTAAGGGTGGGTGGGCGGGGAGGGAGGGGAGGGTGGGTGGTCGGGGAGAGGGGAGGGTGGGTGGTCGGGGAGAGGGGGGGTGGGTGGGGGGGAGAGGAGGACGTGGTGGTGGGGTGGGAGGGAGGGGAGAGAGGTGGACGTGGTGGGGGGGGTGGGAGGGAGGGGAGAGAGGGGGACGTTGTGCGGGGGGTTGGAGGGGGAGAGAGGGGGACGTAGGAGGTTGGGCGGGCGGGGAGAGCGGGGGACGTAGGGGGGTGGGCGGGCGGGGAGAGCGGGGGACGTAGGGGGGTGGGCGGGCGGGGAGAGCGGAGGACGTAGGGGGGAGTGGGTGGGCGGGCGGGGAGAGCGGGGGACATAGGGGGGGCGGGCGGGGAGTGCGGGGGACGTAGGGGGCGTGGGCGGGCGGGGAGAGCGGGGGACGTAGGGGGCGTGGGCGGGCGGTGAGAGCGGGGGACGTAGGGGGGTGGGCGGACGGGGAGGGCAGGCGACGTAGGGGGGGTGGGCGGCGGGGCGGGAGGGCGGGCGACGTAGGGGGGGTGGGCGGGCGGGGAGAGTGGGGGACGTGGGCGGAGTGGGTGGGGGGTAGAGCGGGGGACGTGGGGGGGTGGGTGGGTGGGGGGGGTGGGTGGGTGGGGGGGGTGGGTGGGCGGGGGACATAGGTGGGGTGGGGGGGCGGGGGGACGTAGGTGGGGTGGGTGGGCGGGAGAGCGGGGGGACGCAGGGGGTGTGGGCGGGGAGAGCGGGGGACGTTGGTCGGGGGGTGGGAGGGAGAGGAGAGAGGGGGACATGGGGTGGGGTGGGTGGGGTGGGAGAGCGGGCGACGTGGGGGGGTGGGTGGGCGGGGAGAGTGGGGGACGTGGGGGGTGGGTGGGCGGGTAGAGCGGGGGACGTGGGGGGGTGGGTGGGTGGGGGGGGTGGGTGGGGTGGGGGTTGGGTGGGCGGGGGACATAGGTGGGGTGGGGGGGCGGGGGACGTAGGTGGGGTGGGTGGGCGGGGAGAGCGGGGGACGTAGGGGGGGTGGGCGGGCGGGGAGAGCGGGGGGACGTAGGGGGGGTGGGCGGGCGGGGAGAGCGGGGGACGTAGGGGGGGTGGGCGGGCGGGGAGAGCGGGGACGTAGGGGGGGTGGGCGGGCGGGGAGAGCGGGGGACGTAGGGGGGGTGGGCGGGCGGGGAGAGCGGGGGACGTAGGGGGGGTGGGCGGGCGGGGAGAGCGGGGGACGTAGGGGGGGTGGGCGGGCGGGGAGAGCGGGGGACGTAGGGGGGGTGGGCGGGCGGGGAGAGCGGGGGACGTGGGGGGGGCGGGCGGGGAGAGCGGGGGACGTAGGGGGCGTGGGCGGGCGGGGAGAGCGGGGGACGTAGGGGGCGTGGGGGGGCGGTGAGAGCGGGGGACGTAGGGGGTGTGGGGGGGCGGTGAGAGCGGGGGACGTAGGGGGGTGGGCGGACGGGGATAGCAGGCGACATAGGGGGGGTGGGCGGGCGGGGAGAGCGGGGGACGCAGGGGGTGTGGGCGGGCGGGGAGAGCAGGGGACTTGGGGGGGGTGGGTGGGCGGGGAGAGCGGGGGACGTGGTCGGGGGGTGGGAGGGAGAGGAGAGAGGGGGACATGGGGTGGGGTGGGTGGGGGGGGAGAGAGGCGGACGTGGGGTGGGGTGGGTGGGAGGCAAGAGAGGGGACGTGGGGTGGGGTGGGTGGGAGGCGAGAGAGGGGGACGCGGTGGGGGGGAAGGAAGAGTGGGGGACATGGGGTGTGGCGGAGTGGGTGGGCGGGGAGAGGGGTGTGGGTGGGCGGGGAGAGGGGTGTGGGTGGGCGGGGAGAGGGGGAGTGTGGGCGGGGAGAGGGGGAGTGTGGGCGGGGAGAGGGGGAGTGTGGGCGGGGAGAGGGGGAGTGTGGGCGGGGAGGGGGGGGTGGGTGGGCGGGGAGAGGGGGGGGTGGGTGGGCGGGGAGAGGGGGGGGTGAGTGGGCGGGGAGAGTGCGTGGGCAGGGAGAGGGGTGTTGGGTGGGTGGGAGAGGGGGACGTGGTTGGGGGGGTGGGAGGGTCGGGGGGGAGAGCGGTCGACGTCGGGTGGGGTGGGTGGGTGGGGAGAGAGGGGGACGTGGTGCGGGGGTGGGAGTGAAGGAAGAGTGGGGAACATGGGGTGGGGCGGAGTGGGTGGGCGGGGAGAGAGGGGGGTGGGTGGGCGGGGAGAGGGGGCTGGGTGGGCGGGGAGAGAGGGGGGGTGGGTGGGCGGGGAGAGAGGGGGGGGTGGGTGGGGGGGGAGAGTGCGTGGGCGGGGAGAGAGGGGTGTTGGGTGGGCGGGAGAGGGGGACGTGGTGGGGGGGTGGGAGGGAGGGGAGAGGGACGTGGGGTGGGGTGGTTGCGCGGGGAGAGTTGTGGGGTGGGTGGGCGGGGAGAGGGGTGGGTGGGGTGGGTGGGCGGGGAGGGGGGGTGGGTGGGCGGGTGGGGAGAGGGGGGGACGTGGTGGGGGGGTGGGTGGGAGGGGAGAGAGGGGGAAGTGGTGGGGCGGTGGGAGGGAGGGGAGAGAGGGGGACGTGGGGTGGGTGGTTGGGCGGGGAGAGAGGGGGACGTGGTGGGGGGTTGGGAGGGAGGGGAGAGAGGGGGACGTGGGGTGGGGTGGGTGGGTGGGGAGAGAGGGGGACGTGGGGTGGGGTGGGTGGGTGGGGAGAGAGGGGGACGTGGGGTGGGGTGGTTGGGTGGGGAGAGAGGGGGACGTGGGGTGGGGTGGGTGGGTGGGGAGAGAGGGGGACGTGGTGGGGGCTTGGGAGGGAGTGGAGAGAGGGAGACGTGGGGTGGGGTGGGTGTGCGGGGAGAGGGGTGGGGTGGGTGGGCGGGGAGAGGGGTGGGGTGGGTGGGCGGGGAGAGGGGTGGGGTGGGTGGGCGGGGAGAGGGGGCGGGAGGGTGGGCGGGTCGGCGGGTTGCGGGGGGGTGGGTGGGCGGGGAGAGGGGGGGTGGGTGGGCAGGAGAGGGGGACGTGGTGGGGGGGTGGGAGGGAGAGGAGAGAGGGGGACGTGGTGGGGGGGTGGGAGGGAGGGGAGAGAGGGGGACGTGGTGGGGGGGTGGGTCGGTGGGGAGAGCAGGAGACGTGGTGGGTGGTTGGGCGGGAAGAGAGGGGGACGGGGTGGGGGGCTGGGAGGGAGGGGAGAGAGGGGGACGTGGGGTGGGGTGGGTGGGCGGGGAGAGAGGGGGACGTGGGGTGGGGTGGGTGGGCGGGGAGAGAGGGGGACGTGGGGCGGGGTGGGTGGGCGGGGAGAGAGGGGGACGTGGGGCGGGGTGGGTGGGGAGAGAGGGGGACGTGGGGCGGGGTGGGTGGGCGGGGAGAGAGGGTGACGTGGGGCGGGGTGGGTGGGCGGGGAGAGAGGGGGACGTGGGGTGGGGTGGGTGGGCGGGGAGAGAGAGGGACGTGGGGTGGGGTGGGGGGGCGGGGAGAGAGAGGGACGTGGGGCGGGGTGGGTGGGCGGGGAGAGAGGGGAGGCTGGGTGGGCGGGAGAGGGGGAAGTGGTGGGGGTGTGGGAGGGAGGTGAGAGAGAGGGACGTGGTGGGGGGGTGGGAGGGAGAGGAGACAGGGGGACATGGGGTGGGTGGTGGGGCGGGGAGAGAGGAGCAAGTGTGGGGGGTGGGTCGGCAGGGAGAGCGGTCGACGTCGGGTGGGGAGGGTGGGAGGGGAGAGAGGGGGACGTGGGGTGAGGTGGGTGGGCGGGGAGAGAAGGGGGGCTGGGTGGGCGGGAGAGGGGGATGTGGTGGAGGTTGGGAGAGAGGGGGACGCGGTGGGGGGGGTGGGAGTGAGGGGAGAGAGGGGGACATGAGGGTGGGGTGGGAGGGAGGGGAGAGAGGGGGACGTGGGGTGGGGTGGGAGGGAGGGGAGAGAGGGGGACTTGGTGGGGGGGTGGGCTGGCGGGGAGAGCGGGGGATGTAGCGGGGTGGGCGTGCGGGGAGAGCGGGGGACGTGGGGGGGTGGGCGGGCGGAGAGAGCGGGGGACGTGGGGGGGGGTGGGCGGGCGGAGAGAGCGGGGGACGTGGGGGGGGTGGGCGGGCGGGGAGAGCGGGGGACGTAGGGGGGGGTGGGCGGGCGGGGAGAGCGGGGGACGTGGGGTGGGGTGGGCGGGCGGGGAGAGCGGGGGACGTGGGGTGGGGTGGGCGGGCGGGGAGAGCGGGGGACGTGGGGTGGGGTGGGTGGGCGGGGAGAGCGGGGGACGTGGGGTGGGGTGGGTGGGCGGGGAGAGCGGGGGACGTGGGGTGGGGTGGGTGGGCGGGGAGAGCGGGGGACGTGGGGTGGGGTGGGTGGGCGGGGAGAGCTTGGGACGTGGGGTGGGGTGGGTGGGCGGGGAGAGCGGGGGACGTGGGGTGGGGTGGGTGGGCGGGGGAGAGCGGGGGACGTGGGGTGGGGTGGGTGGGCGGGGAGAGAGGGGGACGTGGGGTGGGGTGGGTGGGCGGGGAGAGAAGGGGACGTGGGGTGGGGTGGGGTGGGTGGGCGGGGAGAGAGGGGGGGCTGGGTGGGCGGGAGAGGGGGACGTGGTGGTGGTTCGGAGAGAGGGGGACTTGGGGGGGGGTGGGAGGGAGGGGAGAGAGGGGGACGTGGGGTGGGGTGGGTGGGCGGGGAGAGGGGGGGGGTTGGGTGGGCGGCGAGAGGGGGTGGTTGGGTGGGCGGCGAGAGGGGGTGGTTGGGTGGGTGGGGAGGGGGGGGTGGGTGGGCGGGAGAGGGCGGGGTGGGTGGGCGGGAGAGTGGGGGACGTGGTGGGGGGGGTGGGCGGGCGGGGAGAGAGGGGGACGTGGTGGGGGGTGGGCGGGCGGGGAGAGCGGGGAACGTAGGCGGGGTGGGCGAGCGGGGAACGTAGGCGGGTTGGGCGAGCGGGGGACGTAGGCGGGGTGGGCGAGCAGGGGACGTAGGCGGGGTGGGCGGGCGGGGCGAGCGGGGGACGTAGGCGGGGTGGGCGGGCGGGGAGAGCGGGGGACGTAGGCGGGGTGGGCGGGCGGGGAGAGCGGGGGACGTAGGCGGGGTGGGCGGGCGGGGAGAGCGGGGGACGTAGGCGGGGTGGGCGGGCGGGGAGAGCGGGGGACGTAGGCGGGGTGGGCGGGCGGGGAGAGGGGGGTGGGCGGGCGGGGAGAGGGGGGTGGGTGGGCGGGCGGGGAGAGAGGGGTGGGTGGGCGGGCGGGGAGATGGGTGGGCGGGGAGAGTGCGTGGGCAGGGAGAGAGGGGTGTTGGGTGGGCGGGAGAGGGGGATGTGGTGGGGGGGTGGGAGGGACGGGAGAGGGGGGGTGGTGGGGGGGTGGGAGGGAGGGGAGAGAGGGGGACGTGGGGTGGGGTGTGTGGTCGGGGAGAGAGGGGGACGTGGTGGGGGTGTGGGAGGGAGGGGAGAGAGGGGGACGTGGGGTGTGGTGGGTGGGAGGGAGGGGAGAGAGGGACGTGGTGGGGGGGTGGGAGCGAGGGGAGAGAGGGGGACGTGGGGTGGGGTGGGTGAGCGGCGAGAGAGGGGGACATGGGGTGGGGTGGGTGGGCGGGGAGACAGGGGGACGTGGTGCGGGGGTGGGAGTGAAGGAAGAGTGGGGGACATGGGGTGGGGCGGAGTGGGTGGGCGGTGAGAGAGGGGGGTGGGTGGGCGGGGAGAGAGGGGGGTGGGTGGGCGGGGAGAGTGCGTGGGCGGGGAGAGAGAGGTGTTGGGTGGGCGGGAGAGGGGGACGTGGTGGGGGGTGGGAGGGAGGGGAGAGGGGGACGTGGGGTGGGGTGGGTGGGCGGGGAGAGGAGTGGGGTGGGTGGGCGGGGAGAGGGGTGGGGTGGGTGGGCGGGGAGAGGGGTGGGTTGGGTGGGCGGGGAGGGGGGGTGGGTGGGCGGGAAGGGGGGGGGGGACGTGGTGGGGGTGTGGGTGGGAGGGGAGAGAGGGGAAAGTGGTGGGGCGGTGGGAGGGAGGGGAGAGAGGGGGACGTGGGGTGGGTGGTTGGGCGGGGAGAGAGGGGGACGTGGTGGGGGGTTGGGAGGGAGGGGAGAGAGGGGGACGTGGGGTGGGGTGGGTAGGTGGGGAGAGAGGGGGATGTGGTGGGGGCTTGGGAGGGAGTGGAGAGAGGGAGACGTGGGGTGGGGTGGGTGTGCGGGGAGAGGGGTGGGGTGGGTGTGCGGGGAGAGGGGTGGGGTGGGTGTGCGGGGAGAGGGGTGGGGTGGGTGGGCGGGGAGAGAGGTGGGGTGGGTGGGCGGGGAGAGGGGGCGGGAGGGTCGGCGGGTTGCGGGGGGGTGGGTGGGCGGGGGGGGGGTGGGTGGGCAGGAGAGGGGGACGTGGTGGGGGGGGTGGGAGGGAGAGGAGAGAGGGGGACGTGGTGGGGCGGTGGGAGGGAGGGGAGAGAGGGGGACATGGTGGGGGGGTGGGTCGGTGGGGAGAGCAGGAGACGTGGTGGGTGGTTGGGCGGGAAGAGAGGGGGACGGGGTGGGGGGCTGGGAGGGAGGGGAGAGAGGGGGACGTGGGGTGGGGTGGGTGGGCGGGGAGAGAGGGGGACGTAGGGTGGGGTGGGTGGGCAGGGAGAGAGGGGGACGTGGGGTGGGTGGGCAGGGAGAGAGGGGGACGTGGGGTGGGTGGGCGGGGAGAGAGGGGGACGTGGGGTGGGTGGGCGGGGAGAGGGGGGTTGGGGTGGCTGGGCGGGGAGAGAGGGGGACGTGGGGTGGGGTGGGCGGGGAGAGAGGGGGACGTGGGGTGGGGTGGGCGGGGAGAGAGGGGGAGGTGGGGTGGGGTGGGTGGGCGGGGAGAGAGGGTGACGTGGGGCGGGGTGGGTGGGCGGGGAGAGAGGGTGACGTGGGGCGGGGTGGGTGGGCGGGGATAGAGGGGGACGTGGGGTGGGGTGGGTGGGCGGGGATAGAGGGGGACGTGGGGTGGGTGGGCGGGGAGAGAGGGGGATGTGGGGTGGGGTGGGGGGGTGGGGAGAGAGGGGAGGCTGGGTGGGCGGGAGAGGGAGAAGTGGTGGGGCTGTGGGAGGGAGGTGAGAGAGAGGGACGTGGTGGGGGGGTGGGAGGGAGAGGAGAGAGGGGGACATGGGGTGGGTGGTTGGGCGGGGAGAGAGGAGCAAGTGTGGGGGGGGTGGGTCGGGGGGAGAGCGGTCGACGTCGGGTGGGGAGGGTGGGCGGGGAGAGAGGGGGACGTGGGGTGGGGTGGGTGGGCGGGGAGAGAGGGGGGCTGGGTGGACGGGAGAGGGGGACGTGGTGGGGGTTGGGAGAGAGGGGGACGTGGTGGGGGGGTGGGAGTGAGGGGAGAGAGGGGGACATGAGGGTGGGGTGGGAGGGAGGGGAGAGAGGGGGACGTGGGGTGGGGTGGGTGGGGAGAGAGGGGGACTTGTGGGGGGGTGGGCGGGCGGGGAGAGCGGGGGACGTAGGGGGGTGTGGCGGGGTGGGGTGAGCGGGGGACGTAGGCGGGGTGGGCGGGCGGGGAGAGGGGGGACGTAGGCGGGGTGGGCGGGCGGGGAGAGCGGGGGACGTAGGCGGGGTGGGCGGGCGGGAGAGCGGGGGACGTAGGCGGGGTGGGCGGGGGGCGGGGAGAGCGGGGGACGTAGGCGGGGTGGGCGGGCGGGAGAGAGCGGGGGACTTAGGGGGGTGGGTGGGCGGGGAGAGTGGGGGACGTGCAGGGGTGGGTGGGCGGGGAGAGCGGGGGATGTGGTCGGGGGATGGGAGGGAGAGGAGAGAGGGGGACATGGGGTGGGGTGGGTGGGGGGGGAGAGAGGCAGACGTGGGGTGGGGTGGCTGGACGGCGAGAGAGGGGACGTGGGGTGGCTGGACGGCGAGAGAGGGGACGTGGGGTGGGTGGGCGGGGAGAGAGAGGGGGCGCGGTGGGGGGCAAGGAAGAGTGGAGGACATGGGGTGTGGCGGAGTGGGTGGGCGGTGAGAGGGGGGTGGGTGGGCGGGGTGAGGGGGGGTGGGTGGGCGGGGTGAGTGCGTGGGCAGGAGAGAGAGGTGTTGGGTGGGCGGGAGAGGGGGACGTGGTGGGGGGGGTGGGAGGGACGGGGGGGGGGTGGTGGGGGGGGGTGGGAGGGAGGGGATAGAGGGGGAGGTGGTGGGGTGTGGGAGGGAGGGGAGAGAGGGGGACATGGGGTGGGTGGTTGGGCGGGGAGGGAGGGAGACGTGGTGGGGGGGGTGGGAGGGAGGGGAGGGAGGGGGACGTGGGGTGGGTGGGCAGGGAGAGGGGGGGGCTGGGTGGGCAGGGAGAGAGGGGAATGTGGGGTGGGATGGGTGGGCGGGTAGAGAGAGTAACGTGCGGTGGGGTGGGTGGGCAGGGAGGGGGGGGGCTGGGTGGGCGGGAGAGGGGGACGTGGTGGGTGGGAGGGAGGGGAGAGAGAGGGACGTGGTGGGGGGGGGGTGGGAGGAAGGGGAGAGAGGGGGACATTGTGGCAGGGTGGGAGGGAGGGGAGGGAGGGGGACGTGAGGTGGGTGGTTGGGTGGGGAGTGAGGGGGAAGTAGGGGGGGTGGGAGGGAGGGGAGAGAGGGGGACGTGGGGTGGGGTGGGGTGGGTGGGTGGGTGGGGAGGGAGGGAGCGTGGTGGGGGGGGTGGGAGGGAGGGGAGAGAGGGGGACGTGGGGTGGGTGGTTGGGCGGGGAGGGAGGGAGACGTGGTGGGGGGTGGGAGGGAGGGGAGAGAGGGGGACGTGGGGTGGGGTGGGTGGGTGGGGAGAGAGGGGGACGTGGGGTGGGTGGGCATGGAGAGGGGGGTGCTGGGTGGGCAGGGAGAGAGGGGGATGTGGGGTGGGATGGGTGGGAGGGGAGAGAGGGGGACGTGGGGTGGGGGAGGTGGGCTGGAAGAGAGGGGGACGTGGGGTGGGGTGGGTGGGCGGGTAGAGAGAGTAATGTGCGGTGGGTTGGGTGGGCAGGGAGGGGGGGGGCTGGGTGGGCGGGAGAGGGGGACGTGGTGGGCGGGTGAGAGGGAGGGGAGAGAGAGGGACGTGGTGGGGGGGGGTGGGAGGAAGGGGAGAGAGAGGGACATGGTGGCAGGGTGGGAGGGAGGGGAGGGAGGGGGACGTGGGGTGGGTGGTTGGGTGGGGAGTGAGGGGGAAGTAGGGGGGGTGGGAGGGAGGGAGAGAGGGGGACGTGGGGTGGGGTGGGTGGGGGAGAAGGGGGGGTGGGTGGGAGGGGAGAGGGGGACGTGGTGGGGGGGGTGGGAGGGAGGGGAGAGAGGGGGACGTGGGGTGGGTGGTTGGGTGGGGAGTGAGGGGGAAGTAGGGGAGGTGGGAGGGAGGGGAGAGAGGGGGACGTGGGGTGGGTTGGGGTGGGTGGGTGGGGAGAAGGGGACGCGGTGGAGGGGTGGGAGGGAGGGGAGAGAGATAGACGTGGTGGGGGGGTGGGAGGGAGGGGAGAGAGGTAGACGTGGTGGGGGGGTGGGAGGGTGGGGAGAGAGGGGGACGTGGTGGGTGGGCGGGGAGAGGCGGGGACGTGGTGGGGGGGGTGGGTGGGCGGGGAGAGGCGGGGACGTGGTGGGGGGGGTGGGTGGGCGGGGAGAGGCGGGGACGTGGTGGGGGGGGGTGGGTGGGCGGGGAGAGGCGGGGACGTGGTGGGGGGGGTGGGTGGGCGGGGAGAGACGGGGACGTGGTGGGGGGGGGGTGGGTGGGCGGGGAGAGACGGGGACGTGGTGGGGGGGGTGGGTGGGCGGGGAAAGACGGGGACGTGGTGGGGGGGTGGGTGGGCGGGGAGAGACTGGGACGTGGTGGGGGGGGTGGGTGGGCGGGGGAGAGACGGGGACGTGCTGGGGGGTGTGGGTGGGCGGGGAGAGACGGGGACGTGGTGGGGGGGGTGGGTGGGCGGGGAGAGACGGGGACATCGGGGGGGTGGGTGGGCGGGGAGAGAGGGGGCTGGGTGGGCGGGGAGAGAGAGGGGGTGGGTGGGCAGGAGAGGGGGACGTGGTGGGGGGGTGGGAGGGAGGGGAGAGAGGGGGACGTGGTGGTGGGATGGGAGGGAGGGGAGAGAGCGGGACATGGGGTGGGTTGTTGGGCGGGGAGAGAGGAGGAAGTGGGGGGTGTGGGTCGGCGGGGAGAGCAGGAGAGGTGGTGGGTGGTTGGGCGGGAAGAGAGGGGGACGTGGTGGGAGGGTGGGAGGGAGGGTAGAGAGGGGGATGAGGGGTGGGGTGGGTGGGCGGGGAGAGAGGGGGACGTGGTGGGGGGGGTGGGAGTGAGGGGAGAGAGGGGGACGTGATGGTGGGGTGGGAGGGAGGGGAGAGAGGGGGACGTGGGGTGGGGTGGATGGGCGGGGAGAGAGGGCGACTTGGTGGGGGGGTGGGTGGGGGGGGAGAGCGGGGGACGTGGGGGGGCGGGGAGAGAGAGCGGGGGACGTGGGCGGGCGGGGAGAGCGGGGGACGTGGGGCGGTGGTCGGGCGGGGAGAGCGGGGGAGGACGTGGGGGGTGGGCGGGCGGGAGAGAGCGGGGGACGTGGGGGGGTGGGCGGGCGGGGAGAGCGGGGGACGTGGGGGGGTGGGCGGGGCGGGGAGAGAGCGGGGGACGTGCGGGGGTGGGCGGGCGGGGGAGAGCGGGGGACGTGGGGGGGTGGGCGGGCGGGGAGAGCGGGGGACGTTGGGGGTTGGGCGGGCGGGGAGAGCGGGGGACGTGGGGGGGTGGGCGGGCGGGGAGAGCGGGGGACGTGGGGGGGTGGGCGGGCGGGAGAGAGCGGGGGACGTGGGGGGGTGGGCGGGCGGGGAGAGCGTGGGACGTGGATGGGGTGGGTGGGCGGGGAGAGCGTGGGACGTGGGTGGGGTGGGTGGGCGGGAGAGCGTGGGACGTGGTGGGGTGGGTGGGTGGGGAGAGCGGGTGACGTGGGGGGGGGGAGGCTGGGAGAGTGGGGGACATAGGTGGAGTGGGTGGGCGGGGAGGGGAGAGAGGGGGACGTGGGTAAGGGTGGGTGGGCGGGGAGGGAGGGGAGGGTGGGTGGTCGGGGAGAGGGGAGGGTGGGTGGTCGGGGAGAGGGGGGGTGGGTGGGGGGAGAGGAGGACTTGGTGGTGGGGTGGGAGGAGGGGAGAGAGGTGGACGTGGTGGGGGGGGTGGGAGGGAGGGGAGAGAGGGGGACGTTGTGCGGGGGGTTGGAGGGGGAGAGAGGGGGACGTAGGAGGTTGGGCGGGCGGGGAGAGCGGGGGACGTAGGGGGGTGGGCGGGCGGGGAGAGCGGGGGACGTAGGGGGGTGGGCGGGCGGGGAGAGCGGAGGACGTAGGGGGGAGTGGGTGGGCGGGCGGGGAGAGCGGGGGACATAGGGGGGGGCGGGCGGGGAGTGCGGGGGACGTAGGGGGCGTGGCGGGCGGGCGAGAGCGGGGGACGTAGGGGGCGTGGGCGGGCGGTGAGAGCGGGGGACGTAGGGGGGTGGGCGGACGGGGAGAGCGGGGGACGCAGGGGGTGTGGGCGGTGAGAGCGGGGGACGTAGGGGGGTGGGCGGGCGGGGAGAGCGGGGGACGTAGGGGGGTGGGCGGGCGGGGAGAGCGGGGGACGTAGGGGGGTGGGCGGGCGGGGAGAGCGGGGGACGCAGGGGGTGTGGGCGGGGAGAGCGGGGGACGTGGTCGGGGGGTGGGAGGGAGAGGAGAGAGGGGGACATGGGGTGGGGTGGGTGGGGTGGGACAGCGGGCGACGTGGGGGGGTGGGTGGGCGGGGAGAGTGGGGGACGTGGGCGGGTGGGTGGGCGGGGAGAGCGGGAGACGTGGGGGGGTGGGTGGGTGGGGGGGGTGGGTGGGGTGGGGGGGTGGGTGGGCGGGGGACATAGGTGGGGTGGGGGGGCGGGGGACGTAGGTGGGGTGGGTGGGCGGGGAGAGCGGGGGACGCAGGGGGTGTGGGCGGGGAGAGCGGGGGACGTGGTCGGGGGGTGGGAGGGAGAGGAGAGAGGGGGACATGGGGTGGGGTGGGTGGGGTGGGAGAGCGGGCGACGTGGGGGGGTGGGTGGGCGGGGAGAGTGGGGGACGTGGGGGGGTGGTGGGCGGGTAGAGCGGGGGACGTGGGGGGGTGGGTGGGTGGGGGGGGTGGGTGGGGGTGGGGTTGGGTGGGCGGGGGACATAGGTGGGGTGGGGGGGCGGGGGACGTAGGTGGGGTGGGTGGGCGGGGGAGAGCGGGGGACGTAGGGGGGGTGGGCGGGCGGGGAGAGCGGGGGACGTAGGGGGGGTGGGCGGGCGGGGGAGAGCGGGGGACGTAGGGGGGGTGGGCGGGCGGGGAGAGCGGGGGACGTAGGGGGGGTGGGCGGGCGGGGTGAGAGCGGGGGACGTAGGGGGGGTGGGCGGGCGGGGAGAGCGGGGGACGTAGGGGGGGTGGGCGGGCGGGGAGAGCGGGGGACGTAGGGGGGGTGGGCGGG
>NW_024471008.1:7500-16840 GCF_017639515.1 Carcharodon carcharias
TGTTATACAGTGACAGACCGTCCCCACCAGTACTGTACCCCAGTGTTATACAGTGACAGACCCGTCCCACCAGTACTGTAACCCCAGTGTTATTAGTGACAGACCTGTCCCACCAGTACTGTACCCCAGTGTTATACAGTGACAGACCCGTCCCCACCAGTACTGTACCCCAGTGTTATACAGTGACAGGACCGTCCCCACCAGTACTGTACCCAGTTTATACAGTGACAGACCGTCCCCACCACTACTGTACCCAGTGTTATACATGGACAGACCTGTCCCCTCCAGTACTGTACCCCAGTGTTATACATTGACAGACCAGTCCACCCCTGTACTGTACCCCAGTATTATACAGTGACAGACCCGTCCCCACCAGTACTGTACCCCAGTATTAAACAGTGACAGACCGGTCCCCACCAGTACTGTACCCCAGTGTTATACAGTGACAGACCTGTCCCAAACAGTACTGTACCCCAGTATTAAACAGTGACAGACCGTTCCCCACCAGTACTGTACCCCAGTGTTATACAGTGACAGACCGTCCCCACAGTATGTACCCAGTGTTATACAGTGACAGTCCCGTCCCCACCAGTACTGTACCCAGTGTTATACAGTGACAGACCGTCCCCACCAGTACTGTACCCCTGTTTTATACAGTGACAGACCATCCCCACCAGTACTGTACCCAGTTTATACAGTGACAGTCTGTCCCACCAGTACTGTACCCCGTGTTATACAGTGACAGACCTGTCCCCACCAGTACTGTACCAGTGTTATACAGTGACAGACCATCCCCACCCAGAAACTGTTCCCCAGAGTGTTATGCAGTGACAGACCTGCCCCACCAGTACTGTACCCCAGTGTTTTACAGTACAGACCTGCCCACCAGTACTGTACCCAGTGTTATAAAGTGACAGACCTGTCCCCACCAGTACTGTACCCCTGTGTTATACAGTGACAACCTCCCCACCAGTACTGTACCCCAGTGTTATACAGTGACAGACATGTCCCCACCAGTTACTGTACCCAAGTTTACACAGTGACAGACCGTCCCCACCAGTACTGTCCCCAGTGTTATACAGTGACAGACCTGCCCACCAGTACTGTACCCCAGTGTTATACAGTGACAGACCGTCCCCACCAGTACTGTACCGCAGTGTATACAGTGACAGACCTGTCCCCACCAGTACTGTACCCCAGTGTATACAGTGACAGACCTGTCCCCACCAGTACTGTACCCCAGTGTTATACAGTGACAGACCGGTCCCACCAGTACTGTACCCCAGTGTTTACAGTGACAGACCCGTCCCACCAGTCTGTACCCCAGTGTTATAAGGGACAGACCCGTCCCCACCAGGGCTGTACCCCAGTGTTATACATGACAGACCCGTCCCACCAGTACTGTACCCCAGTGTTTTTCAGTGACAGACCGTCCCCACCAGTACTGTACCCCAGTGTTATAAGTGACAGACCTGTCCCACCAGTACTGTACCACAGTGTTTTACAGTGACGACCCGTCCCCACCTGTACTGTACCCCAGTGTATACAGTGACAGACCTGTCCCCACCAGTACTGTACCCCAGTGTTATACAGTGACAGACCTGTCCCACCAGTACTGTACCCAGTGTTATACAGTGACAGACCCGTCCCCACCAGTATGTACCTCAGTGTTGTTATACAGTGACAGACCGTCCCCACCAGTGTCTGTACCCAGTGTAATACATGGACAGACCTGTCCCCACCAGTACAGTACCCCAGTGTTATACAGTGACAGAACCGTGCCCACCAATACTGTACCCCAGTGTTATACAGTGACAGACCCGTCCCCACCAGTGCTGTACCCCAGTGTTATACATTTACAGACACTTCCCCACCAATGATGTACTCCAGTGTTATACAGTGACAGACCAGTCCCCACCATTACTGTAACCCAGTGTAATACAGTGACAGACCCGTCCCACCAGTATTGTATCCCAGTGTTATATAGTGACAGACCTGTCCCCACCAGTACTGTACCCAGTGTTATACAGTGACATACCCGTCCCCTCCAGTACTGTCCCCCAGTGTTATACAGTGACAGACACTCCCCACCAGTACTGTACCCCAGTGGTATACAGTGACAGACCCATCCCACCAGTACTGTACCCCAGTGTTATACAGTGACAGACCTGCCCCACCGTACTGTACCCCTGTTTATACAGTGACAGACCTGTCCCCACCAGTACTGTACCAGTGTTATACAGTGACAGGACCTGTCCCCACCAGTACTGTACCCCAGTGTTATACAGTGCAGACCCGTCCCACCAGTACTGTACCCAGTGTTATACAGTGACAGACTGTCCCCACCAGTACTGTACCCCAGTGTTATACAGTGACATGACCCGTCCACCAGTACTGTACCCCAGTGTTATACAGTGACAGACCTGTCCCACCAGTACTGTACCCAGTGTTATACAGTGACTGTGAAATACATCCCGTCCCACAGTACTGTACCCATGTGTTATACATGACGACCCGTCCCCACCACAGTACTGTACCCCAGTGTTATTACAGTGACAGGACCTTCCCCACCAGTACTGTACCCCAGTGTTTACAGTGACAGACCCTCCCCACCAGTACTGTACCCCAGTGTTTACAGTGACAGACCTGATCCCACCAGTACTGTACACCAGTGTTATACAGTGACAGACCATCCCACCAGTTCTGTGCCCCAGTGTAATACAGTGACAGACCCGTCCCCACCAGTACTGTACCCCCGTGTTATACAGTGACAAAACTTTCCTCACCAGTACTGTACCCCAGTGTTATACAGTGACAGACCTGTCCCCACCAGTACTGTACCCCAGTGTTATACAGTGACAGACCTGTCCCCACCAGTACTGTACCCAGTGTTATACAGTGACAGACATCCCCAACAGTACTGTACCACCGTGTTATACAGTGACAGACCGTCCCCACAAGTACTGTACCCGTGTTATACAGTGACAGACCTTCCACACCAGTACTGTACCCCAGTGTTATACAGTGACAGACCTTCCCACCAGTACTGTAACCCAGTGTTTTTACAGTGACAGACTTGTCCCCAGCAGTACTGTATCCCAGTGTTATACAGTGACAGACCTGTCCCCACCAGTACTGTACCCCAGTGTTATACAGTGACAGACCTGTCCCCTCCAGTACTGTCCCCAGGTTTATACAGTGACAGACCTGTCCCCACCAGTACTGTACCCAGATGTTATACAGTGACAGACCGTCCCCCCAGTACTGTACCCCAGTGTTTTACGTGGACAGACCGTCCACCAGTACTGTACCCCAGTGTTACACAGTGACAGACCCTGTCCCCCCAGGTCTGTACCCCTGTGTTATACAGTGACAGACCTGTCCCACCAGTACTGTACCAGTGTTATACAGTGACTGAGACCTGTCCCCACCAGTACTGTACCCAGTGTTATACAGTGACAGACCTGTCCCCACCAGTACTGATACCAGTGTTATACAGTGACAGACCCGTCCCCACCAGTACTGTACACCAGTGTTATACAGTGACAGACCCGTCCCCACCAGTACTGCACCCCAGTGTTATACAGTGACAGACCTGTCCCCACCAGTACTGTACCCCATGTGTTATACAGTGACAGACCCGTCCCACCAGTACTGTACCCAGTGTTATACAGTGACAGACCGTCCCCACCAGTACTGTACCCCAGTGTTATACAGTGACAGACCTGTCCCCACCAGTACTGTACCCCAGTGTTTATACAGTGACAGACCCGTCCCCCCAGTACTGTACCCCAGTGTTATACAGTGACAGACCTGTCCCACCAGTACTGTACCCAGTGTTTTACGTGACAGACCCGTCCCCACCAGTACTGTACCCCAGTGTATACAGTGACAGACCGTCCCCACCAGTACTGTACCCCAGTGTTATACAGTGACAGACCGTCCCCACCAGTACTGTACCCCAGTGTTATACAGTGACAGACCTGTCCCTACCAGTACTGTACCCCAGTGTTACACAGTGACAGACCTGTCCCCACCAGTAATGTACCCCAGTGTATACAGTGACAGACCAGTCCACCACATGACTGTACCCCGTGTTAAAGTGACAGACCGTCCCACCAGTACTGTACCCCAGTGTTTTAAGTGACAGACCTGTCACCACCAGTACTGTACCCAGTGTTATACATTGACAGACCTGTCCCCACCAGTATGTACCCCAGTGTAATACAGAGACAGATCCAGCCCCAGCAGTACTGTACCCCAGTGTTATACAGTGACAGACACATCCCCCACCAGTACTGTACCACAGTGTTTACACTGACAGACCATCCACCACCAGTACTGTACCCCAAGTGTTATACAGTGACTGACCCTGTCCCACCAGTAATGTACCCCCAGTGCTTAGACGAGTGACAGACCCGTCCCCACCAGTGCTGTAGCCATTGTTATACAGTGACAGACCCAGTCCCACCAGGACTGTACCCCAGTGTTATACAGTGACAGACCAGTCCCCACCAGTACTGTACCCCAGTGTTATACAGTGACAGACCCGACCCACCAGTACTGTACCCCAGTGTTATACAGTGACAGACCCGTCCCCACCAGTACTGTATCCCAGTGTTATACAGTGACAGAACTGTCCCCACCAGTACTGTACCCCAGTGTTATACAGTGACAGACCTGTCCCCAGCAGTACTGTACACCTGTATTATACAGTGACAGACACGACCCCACCAGTATTGTGCAACAGAGTTATACAGTGAATGACCTGTCCCCACCAGTACTGTACCCCAGTGTTATACAGTGACAGACCCGTCCCCACCAGTACTGTACCCAGTGATGACAGAAGACCCGTCCCCACCAGTACTGTACCCCAGTGTTATACAGTGACAGACCTGTCCCACCAGTACTGTACCCAGTGTTATACAGTGACAGACCCGTCCCCACCAGTACTGTACCCTAGTGTTATACGTGACAGACTGTCCCACCAGACTGTACCCAGTGTTATACAGTGAAACACCTGTCCCCACCAGACTGTACCCCAGTGTTATACAGTGACAGACCTGTCCCACCAGTACTGTACCCCAGTGTTATACAGTGACAGACCCGTCCCCCACAGTACTGTACCCAGTGTTATACAGTGACAGACCGTCCCCATCAGTACTGTTACCCAGTGTTATACAGTGACAGACCTGTCCCCCCACCAGTAATGTACCCAGTGTTATACAGTGACAGACCTGTCCCCACCAGTACTGTACCCCAGTGTTATACAGTGACAGACCTGTACCAACCAGTACTGTACCCCAGTGTTATACAGTGACAGACCCTTCCCCACCAGTACTGTACCCCAGGTTATACAGTGACAGACCCGTCCCCCCAGTATCTGTTCCCCAGTGTTATACAGTGACAGTCCCTTCCCCACCAGTACTGTACCCCAGTGTTATACAGTGACAGACCCGTCCCCACCAGTACTGGACCTTTGTGTTATACAGTGACAGACTGTCCCCACCAGTACTGTACCCCAGTGTTATACAGTGACTGACCTTTCCTCACCAGTACTGTACCCAAGAGATATACAGTGACAGATCTGTCCCCACCAGTACTGTAGCCCCGTGTTATTCAGTGACAGACCTGTCCCCACCAGTACTGTACCCCAGTGTTATACAGTGACAGACCCGTCCCACCAGTACTGTACCCAGTGTTTTACAGTGACAGACTGTCCCCACCAGTACTGTACCCAGTGTTATACAGTGACAGACCTCCCCCACCAGTGCTGTTCCCCAGTGTTATACAGTGACAGGTTCGTCCCCACCAGTACTGTACCCCAGTGTTATACAGTGACAGACCCCCCACCAGTTACTGTACCCAGTGTTATCCAGTGACAGACCCGTCCCCACCAGTACTGTACCCCAGTGTTATACAGTGACAGACCTGTCCCCTCCAGTACGGTACCCCAGTGTTATACAGTGAAAGACCTGTCCCCTCCAGTACTGTACCCCAGTGTTATACAGTGACAGACCAGTCCCAACAGTACTGTAGCCCAGTGTTATAGAGCAAGAGACCTGTTCACATCAGTACAGTACCCCAGTGTTATACAGTGACAGACCTGCCCACCAGTACTGTACCCAGTGTTATACAGTGACAGACCTGTCCCACCAGTACTGTACCCCAGTGTTTACAGTGTCAGACCGTCCCACCAGTACTGTACCCAGTGTTATAGTGACAGACCTGTCCACCAGTACTGTACCCCAGTGTTATACAGTGAAGACCTGTCCCCACAGTACTGTACCCAGTGTTATACAGTGACAGGACCGTCCCCACCAGTACTGTACCCCAGTGTTATACAGGTCAGACCATCCCACCAGTACTGTACCCCAGTGTTTAAACAGTGACAGACCTGTCACCACCAGTACTGTACCCCAGTGTTATACAGTGACAGACCATCCACCAGTACTGTACCCCAGTGTTATACAGGACAGACCTGTCCACCAGTACTGTACCCCTGTGTTATACAGTGACAGACCTGTCCCCACCAGTACTGTAGCCCTAGTGTTATACAGTAACAAACCCGTCCCCACCAGTACTGTAACCCAGTTTATACAGTGACAGACCCGTCCCCACCAGTACTGGTACTCAGTGTTATACAGTGACAGACCTTAGTCCCAGCAGTACTGTACCCAGGTGTATACAGTGACAGAACCGTCCCCACCAGTAATGTACCCCATTGTTATACAGTGACGACCCGTCCCCACCAGTACTGTACACCAGTGTTTATACACTGATAAGACCCATCCCCACCAGACTGTACCCAGTGTTATACAGTGACTGAACCCGTCCCCACCAGTACTGTACCCAGTGTTATACAGTGACAGACCGTCCCACCAGTACTGTACCCAGTGTTATACAGTGACAGACCCTTCCACCAGTACTGTACCCCAGTGTTTAAAGTGACAGACCCGTCCCAACCAGTACTGTACGCAGTGTTATACAGTGACAGACCTGTCACCACCAGTACTGTACTCATGCTATACAGTGCCAGACCCGTCACCACCAGTACTGTACCCCAGTGTTATACAGTGACAGACCTGTCCCCAGCAGCACTGTACCCCAGTGTTACACAGTGACAGACCGGTCCCCACCAGTAGTGTACCCAGTGTTATACAGTGGACAGACCGTCCCACCAGTACTGTACCCAGTGTTATACAGTGACAGACCCGTCCCCACCAGTACTGTACCACTGTGTTATACAGTGACAGACCTGTCCCCACCAGTACTGTACCCCAGGGTTATACAGTGACAGACACGTCCCCACAGTACTGTACCCCAGTGTTATACAGTGACAGACCTGTCCCCACCAGTACTGTACCCAGTGTTTTACAGGACAGACCGTCCCCACCAGTAACTGTACCCAGTGTTATACAGTGACAGACCTGTCCCAACCAGTACTGTACCCCAGTGTTATACAGTGACAGACCTGTCCCCAACCAGTACTGTACCCCAGTGTTATACAGTGACAAGCCCGTCCCCACCAGTACTGTTACCCCAGTGTTATACAGTGACAGACCCGTCCCCAAGTACTGTACCCAGTGTTTATACAGTGACGACCTGTCCCACCAGTACTGTACACCAGTGTTATTCACGTGACAGACCTGTCCCCACCGTACTGTACCCCTGTGTTATACAGTGACAGACCAGCCCCACCATTACTGTACCCCAGTGTTATACAGTGACAGACCGAACCCCACCGTACTGTACCCCAGTGTTATACAGTGACAGACCATCCCCCCATACTGTACCCCAGTGTTATACGAGTGACAGACCGTCCCCACCAGTACTGTACCAGTGTTTTACAGTGACAGACCATCCCCACCAGTACTGTACCCCAGTGTTATATACGTGACAGACCTGTCCCCACCAGTACTGTACCCAGTGTTATAAAGTGACAGTCCAGTCCCACCAGTTCATGTACCCCTGTGTTATACAGTGACAGGACGTCCCCACCAGTACTGTACCCAGTTTTTACAGTGACAGACCGCCCCACCAGTACTGTACCCCAGTGTTATACAGTGACAGACCTGTCCCACCAGTACTGTACCCCAGTGTTATACATGACAGACCTGTCCCACCAGTACTGTACCCAGTGTTATTACAGTGACAGACGTCCCCACCAGTGCTGTACCCAGTGTTATACAGTGACAGATCGTCCCACCAGTACTGACCCCAGTGTTATTCCAGTGACAGAACCCGTCCCCACCAGTACTGTATCCGAAGTGTTTACACATGACAGACCCGTCCCCCCACCAGTACTGTACCCCTGTGTTATACAGTGGAAGGACCAGTCCCACCAGTACTGTACACAGTGATATACAGTGACAGACCTGTCCCTCCAGTAACTGTACCGTGTTATACAGTGACAGACCGTCCCCACCAGTACTGTACCCAGTGTTATATAGTGACAGACCTGCCCTCCAGTACTGTACCCCAGTGTTATACAGTGAAGACCTGTCCCCCACCAGTTCTGTACCCCAGTGTTATCAGTGACAGACCGTCCCCTCATTACTGTACCCGCGTTATACAGTGACAGACCTGTCCCCACCAGTGCTGTACCCAGTGTTATACAGTGACTGACCTGTCACCACGTACTGTACCCCAGTGTTTTACATTGACAGACCTGCTCCCCACCAGTACTGTGCCCCAGTGTTATACTGTGACTGACACGTCCCACCAGTACTGTAACCAGTGTTTTACAGTGACAGACCGTGCCCACAGTACTGTACCCTTGTTATACACAGACAATACCTGTCCCACCAGTACTGTACCCCACTGTAGTGTTATTACTGGACTGTCGTTCACACCCAAACTGTTCCCAGTGTTATACAGTGGGACAGACCGACCCCACCAGTACTGTATACCCCAGTGTTTGACAGTGACAGACCTTCCCCATCAGTACTGTACCCCAGTGTTATCAGTGACAGACCCGTCCCCACCAGTATGTGTACCAGTGTTACACAGTGACAGACGCGTTCTCACCAGTACTGTTACCCAGTGTTATACAGTGTCTAGACCATCCCCTCCAGTACTGTAGCCAGTGTTATACCGTGACAGACCTGTCCCACCAGTACTGTACCCTGTGTTTATACAGTGACAGAACCGTCCCCACCAGTACTGTACCCCAGTGTTATACAGTGACAGACCTGTCCCCACCAGAACTGTACCCCAGTGTTATACAGTGACAGGACCCGTCCCCACAGTACTGTACCCAGTGTTGTTTACAGTGAACAGACCGTCCCCTCCAGTGCTGCTGTACCCCTGTGTTATCAGTGACAGACCGTCCCCACCC
>NW_024471009.1:12500-16778 GCF_017639515.1 Carcharodon carcharias
TTAGTGCAAACCTGGGACAATTCCCGCCTAGGTCCTTTAATATACTACTAGATAAAATAAATGTGTACTCTCTTCTCCAGGAATTGTCAGTAGACATCTCCGTGAGTCTGCACACCCAGGGAAGATGGATTAGATTTCCTTACTCCAATCGAAACTGAAATTAGAACACCTGGACTATCAGGTCATGAATTATGCAGTTTTTAAGCTATCCCTATACCTGGGATCCAGGTAGCCATTCATCCACTACTCTCCATGGCAGTAAGAAACTTTCATGTATAAACACAATGCCGAGCATGTGCTTGAGTAAATATTACTCAAATGTTTGCAGCTGCCATTTTAATTGGACAAACCTGTTCAAATCTGAAGTTGGCTCAACTTAGACATTGGAAACAAACCAAAAATGCTCAACTTCTATTTTTGAAATTTAATTTCTGCTTGCCATCCTGATTGATCCAATATATATTTGCTGGGCAGAAAGATATTGCCCTCTTCTTCTCACTTGAATGGAGCTTAAGAAAGGCATTTTGGTGGATTATAAATCACCCCAGCTGCATTGCAGATTGATTGCCTTCATAGGAATTGTCTGATTTCAATGGAAAACCTCCGCCATTTTGAGATACAACGTGGACAGATTTTATCCTACAATTCCAGAGCTCGTACATTCGTGCACTAACACACTTTTAAATGTAATCAAAAGTGATTAAACATAACAGCTCTCTTCAGCTTCTGTCTACAATATCACTTTATCAATTAGATTGATACAGTATTTAGATTTCATACTACGCTGAAAATGCCCTCAACTGAGTACAAAAGAAATCTGGAATGCATAGAATATTAGGTCATCAAGTCGCTACACTTTTGACATCGTCCAAAACAGCCAGGTTTCTCATATCTTCTTCCCTTGTGATTTTTGAAGTTTTCAATACAATTTTGATACTGCAGCATACAGCTAAAAGCTAGAATTGCTATATGTGCTATTTTAGCACACTGGTGAACATGTTTACACAGAAGAAAACAGAATTTTACAGTATAGAAACAGACTATTCGGCTGAACAGGTCTATTATCCACAAAAACCCCTCTCAATTTAACTTGACCTAACCCTATCAACATACCTCTAATCTTTTGTCACTGATATCTAGATTTCCTTTCAACATGATCATCAGATTATCAGACTGTTTGTCCTGATATTCAGTGCTGATGAACAGAAATTTCCTCCAATTAAATATTGGGAAGACCAAAGCCGGACTGTTACAAACTCCGTTCCCTAGCTATCAACTCCACCCCTCTCCCTTGCAACTGTCAGAGGCTGAACCAGACTATACACAAACTTGCCATAATTGACCCTATTTGAGCTTCTGACCACAATATCCATGCCACTATTAAGACCATCTGCTACTGCTATTAAGAACCTGCCTTAACTCTTTGTGCTTGTAGCCTCTAGACTTCATTATTCAAATACACTTCTGGCTGCCCTCCCTCATTCAACTCTCCATAAAATTGAACTCATTCAAAACACTGCTGCCTGCTTCCTTATTTCTGCCAAACCCCACTCATCCATTATTCCCTGTGTTTCACTGGCCTACATTGGCTCGTTGTCAAGCAACACAATTTTAAAATTTTCATCTTTATTTTTAAGTCACTCCAGGTCTTGTCCATCTCCATGTCCATCCTTGTCCATCTCCTCCAGCCTTAACAGCCGTCTGAGATATACGCACTCATCTAATTCTGGCCTCTTGGAATTCCTGGTTTTTAACTGCTCCAACCATTGGTAGTTGTGCTTTCAGCTGCACATCTCTGTCTCTCTACCTCTCTTACTTGCATTAAGATGCCCCTTAAAACCTATCTCTTTGCCCAAGCTTTTGCCCATCTGTCCCTAATATCACTTTATGTGGCACAGTGTCGGTTTTTTTGCTTTGTAATGCTCCTGTGTAGCACTTAGGATATTTTTCATGTTAAAAGTGCTATATAAATACAAATTATTGTTATTATTTCTGCCCTATAGTCATTAGTCAATTTATTTCAATTGAGTTAAACATGCATTAAAACAATGCAAATAGGAATTTTATAGGAACAAATTAACTAGTGCACTAAAAGCACAAAAAGGAAATCAAGTCCTAAAATGAAAATCATCCAAGACATATAACTAAAAAAATGCTGATATTTATTCAAGTTTTGTAACTAAACACTTTTTTCTGACAAATATCTATGAATCTTATTACAGGAGGAATCAGAACTCTATACAAAATGCTTTTCTGAAAAGCTTGACAAAAGTAAAAATTATTTTGACAAGCTAAATTCATACTTTAAAGCTGATGTGGAAATTTGATTTTCTCAATTCCTATTTTCTTGATTCAGTTGTCATTCAACATTATATATCACTGATTGCTGTGAGGTTTTGCCAGCATTGCTTTATTGATGCATTTTGGACATCATGACTCTTCATTTCAACATCTTCAGTTGTGGTAGAGTTTTATTCCACAGATGTGATGTATGGAGAGGGAAAGTTTCCAATATATTGATGAACAGAGAAATAATGTTTTATTCCATTAAAACTGCCTCATAAAATAGATAATTGTCAGTCAAATTTTATCTATTCATTCCCTTACTATTGGATTTGTATGTTAAGCATTGAGTACTTGAACATCATCTAAATTAAAGCAGAGTGCATAGGATTTGGAGATCAATCAACTTTTAATGGATTAAAGTTTTTAAAATCATTTATTCTATTTAGCTTACAATAATACAAGTACTTATAACAAGTGCAGAAGAGCTTGATAGGGTGGAAATTATGTATTGTGCAGTTGTAGCATTGAGTAGGTCTTTGTTATGTTAGTGGAAAAAGGAATTTCACATGAAGGGTTAACACACCACTATCACACAACACAAATTTACCATATTAAAATGTAATTTGACATTCAGTAACTTTAATTATCAACACAATTAATTCATAAGTAATATCCAATTTTGAAAAGAATACAAGAAGTCTTCTCCCTGTAATCTATGTTAAGTATTAAACAGACTAATCAATCTGTGAAGTCTTAGTGGCATTAAATTAATCTGGAATTCATGGTTAATTAAACTGCATCTAACAAACAACAACACAATAATATAGAATGGCATATCTAATATATGCATATTTTGTGTCATGGCCTTTGAACTTTTGAAAATGTTAGACATCAAGACGAATGATTGATGACTTCAAATAAGTAGTTAGTCCATTTTCAACACTGCTAAATTAAGTGCAATAAAATGGTAAAAATCAATTCTTCATTTGCTCTACTGCACAAATATGCTGCTAGGTCAACTTATCAAGAAGAACTGTCACAGTGATGCTTTCCCTTTCATATTTGTGTTTAGGTAGAATCAAATAAGAGGTTTCTCCTGTACTATATTAGGAGATCCCAGGAAGCCATTTCATTTATTTTACTCCTAACATTGTCACCAGTATACTTGCATATGTTTTATTAGCTAGAAACATATTATAAACATACCCCTTCTCTGCCTGAGAATTTTATTCTTAGGGCACCTTTTTGGTAAATATTTTGCAAGGTTTCAAATGGGTCCTTGGCTTCCACTCAGGTGTAAATGGTCCCGTATAAAATCTATGAAAACTTGCTTAACAGAGTCAGAAAAGGATTCTACCAGCTGTTGTCTTTCATTATAGAAGTGTTGGTTATAATGAAAGAGTTATCCAAGGATCGAAACATCCAAAGCATTATTTCCAGAAAGAACATTCATCCTCTAATACAGCTCTGAATCTGGCTTATGAAGAACAAAACTCAAAAAGCAGGACATCAAGCCATCCAAAAATCTGTTGTCCATTTACAAAATATTGAAATAGCAGTAAATGTGATTTTAGTTGCTAAATGTGAACATAATTTTCTTTGAAAACTGATCCTAGCAAACTATTTCACTTCTATTACTGTGGCAGGCCTAGTCCTGAGATCCCAAGTTTCAACATCAGAGTCCATATAGAGCCAAGTTTTGACTGATCCGATCCAGACAAAGCCAGGAGTTGCCAATTGATCTGGTTCCATGATGAAAGGTTTTTCAGGGAAAACCATAAAAATGCAGAAAATCAGATTTTGTCCAAAAACAAAGCTGTTCACACACTGAAGCGCACCTCTGAACCCCAACAAAAATTCAGCCCACCAACTCTGTTTCTCCGTCCACTGATGCTACCAGACACAGTTGGACATTGCTAGTTGTCTGTTAGGTAATGACAAATATGGGTTTGAATCCTCACCTCAGTGGATTGGATAGCAGGTATGAGGAGA
>NW_024471010.1:0-16423 GCF_017639515.1 Carcharodon carcharias
GGTAAACTTCAGGAACCATTTGATAAGCTTGCAACGATGACTTCAGAATTATCAGTAACTTCAACACGAAGTCGACTCAAAAACACACACAACATCCTGTTTGGGCACCAAGTACCAATTAAAACAGAAAACACGAAAATAAAACACCACCTCCCCCATCCCGACCATCAACAATTGTGTGTATATGATTACACGCACACATAATATATATATAGATATAGATATAAATACACACATATAGACAGACAGACTTCCAGACAGTATATGTAATCCTGTCAGCTTGGATTTTACTCTTTACGATGTTACAAGAAGCTCTGAGTGAAATGTGTCAGGTTCTGACTACTGAGCTAACATCCCTCACTAGTATCTGCATCACTTTCCATCCGTGTAGTTAGATTCAGGATTCACAATGCTGCACATTAAATAAGCTCTACACAGAAAGGGTATATCGAAATCTCGAGATCTGTTTCGGTGTAAGGATATTCACAGTAGACTAAAAACGGTAAGATGCATTTAACATTACTATATAAAGAAAAAGACACACGACCCAAAGCTCAGTCCAAGGGTTGCTGGAACCGGAGAGCTACCCCAGTTAGTGTTGCTCATATTTAAAAACATGGCTCAGCATTTCATATTATCAGGCGGACACCACGAACATTTCAGAGGTGAAACACGCAGGTACAAGAGAAGCAATTCTTCATTAAAATAAGAGCCGCAATATTGATCGCCACAGAACTGAAAGGCTGCAGTCTCGTTAAATATTTACACCTCCAAGGAATGGGGTTTCTCCCCTCCCCTCCCCCAGCATTTTGTTTTAACTGTCCAGTTTATTTTTTCTCCATGTACAGAGACCCCGAGCTTACTCCGCTCTCTTTCCTCTACCCGCCTCCCCAATTTCTGAGAGTTCTGCAGCCCACCCGTTACAAAGACGCTTTACTCACCCTTGGGTCGCGCGGGTTTCTCCTTGTGGGTGATTTCTATTTGTCGGATCCCCCCTAATCTAGCTCCGCAAGCTCCGCACTGAATGATCACTTCCCTCTCTGGGTACACACACACACACACACACACACACAAAAGCTAAGACAACAGCCTAAGATCCAGGCACCAATCAGTGTGCAGGAAGCAACATCCCCAATTGACACACATCAATTCTCTTTAACAGCCTCGGTTAATAATATATATATAAAAAATAAAGCCCCCATCATCAGACTGCAGAGATTTTAAATGGCACAGTAAGAGATTTTCCACCCTGCTCACTTTAAATCTTTTTATATATATATATATATATATATATGTTTTCCCTCTTGCTTCAGTCGATGCCGAGAGAGAAATTCAGGAACTGAGCGAACCAACCTCGCTCATATCACGGCTGCCAGTGATAAAGCGGGAATAAAGCACACAACAGCCACATAAGCTTGCGTCTCATGCGATTGAAATAAACAAGGATTTCTCCTGCAACGTCTCTCTCCTCCCATAGAGTAGGAATCTGCGATGGGAATGCATCAGGGACACTCCCACAACAGACAGCCATGGAGGGAGGTAGGAAATTTGATCGCTAACCCTGATTGCACACTTAAGAACCTGTTCCTCGCAGATTCTGGAAACAAAAAGATCCAATTCTTTTTTTTAAAAAAAAGTTTGGTGAACCTTAACCTCAGACAATGAAAGATAAAATTATTAAATCCAAACATCACGCTTCTCAAAATATACTGAGAATTTTAAAAAAATAATAATTTACCAAGTTACCTCCCCGTGGGTCGTGTGTAAGAAAATCAGAAATCTGTTATGTTAAAATGCGATGAGAATTTAATCACACGCATCACAGAGAGAAAATTCCCAGCCCCATCACACACACACACACACACACACACATATCCCCTGTTTTAAATCAATGTGGGAGGAAATTGAATTAGTAACTGATGTGCAGAATTAATTAATCCCAACATCTTTTAGGAAACTGGAAGATGCAGTGGATTGTACACCCGGTTGCATTTCTAGAACCTGAGTTCAAACCCAGGCTGATTCCCCTATGTGCTGGCTTGAAGGGTGTAGTTGGAGACACTGTAATGAGGCTGGGACTGAGACACCTTGCTGGTATAGAAGAACCACCTAGGTGGGTTACCATTGACCAGAAACTTAACTGGGCCAGCCAGTTAAGAGCAGATCAGAGGTTGCGAGTGACTCACGTCCTGACTCTCCAAAGCCTGCCCACCTTCTGAAAGGCACAAGTCAGGAGTGTGATGGAATATTCTCCACTTGCCTGGATGAGTGTAGCTCCAACAACACTCAAGAGGCTTGACAGCATCCAGGACAAAGCAGCCTGCTTGACTGGCACCCGATTCACCACCTTAAAAAACATTCACTCCCTCCACCGATGGTGTACAGTGGCAGCAGTGTGTAACATCTACAAGATGCATTGCAGCCACTTGACAGAGTTCCTTTGACAGCACCTTCTAAACCTACAATCTCTACCACAAGGGCAGCAGATAGATGGGAACACCACCGCCTACAAGTTCCCCTCCAAGCCACTCACCATCCTAAATTGGAAATATATCGCCGTTCCTTCACTGTCACTGGATCAAAATCCTGGAACTCCCTCCCTAACAGCACTCTGGGTGTACCTGCACCGCATGGACAGCAGCGGTTCAAGTGGTTCACCATCACCTTCTCAAGGGCATTTGGGGATGGGCAATAAATGATGGCCAATAATGCCCACATACCATGAACAAATTAAAAAAGAAGCCTGCATGGCACAGTGCTACATCTGATTTAGGAATGCTTGATGTTCACACCGGCCCTAAAAGGAAATATCAAACATCCCTCACTTTCATAAGCAGAAAGAACAAGACAGGAATAAATATTGACTGACATAAGCCTTATTCATTTCAACAAATGATCTCTAAAATAACTCTAAATATATTAATGATGCAGATTGTAGTTTAATTCTTTCAAGGATCAATAGCATTTCTTTCAGGTTCAACATGGCCAGTAAATGGGTCAATTTTTATTTCAGTTCTTAATGGCATGAGTTTTCGTATTCCATTATAGGAAATCAGTGCTGCTAAATGGAATATTCTCCCATCTTATTGTCTCACTCTCATACCAAGTAGGAATGGGTCACTAAAAAGCTATGTCAGACTGGTGCCACGGAATGTGAGCTGACAGCTGTAGTCAATGAAAACATACCATTATTTTTACAGAAGTTCACACTTTGTGTCAATATCAACAGTTCTGATTCAGGTGCTGAATCTCACTAACAAGGAATGTGGGCATCTCCATCAATATAATTGTGGTTTAAAAGAGTGCCTAGAACAGCTATATTTACTGTGCATGTTTCCAATATATCTAGGTGATGGACTTCACCTATATTGCTGTAGTGAGATGGAATCTATGCCTGCAAAGATGTCCTTTATACATAAGACATAGGAGCAGAAATTAGGCCATTTGGCCTATTGAGTCTGCTCCACCGTTCAATCATGGCTGATAAGTTTCTCAACCCCATTCTCACACTTTCTCCCCATAACATTTGATTCCCTTACCAATCAAGAACCTATCTAACTCAGTCTTAAATACACTCAGTGACCTGGCCTCCACAGCCTTCTGTGGCAATGAATTCCATAGATACCTTACAATAAATACAATGGCGTTGAAAATCCATGGCCAGGCAGAGCTTACCCTGCTTGAGTTTTCAGTGATGGCCATGTAGATAGCTAATTTTCACAAGGCCAGAAGGTGCCTGTGCCATGAGAAGCACATTTCCAGTACCCAACAGCTGAAATTGAGGGTGTGCCCAGGTCTTCCTGGAGGACCCCCAGTCAAATCCTCTCTCAGCCTCCCTATAAGGATAAGCTGATCCAATTTTGTTTTAAAAATTTGCTAACCTATCTACGGGGGTCTTGGCTGCTACTTTGACCTGGACATGCCACCTTCTCCTCCAACAGGTGAGGCCCACTTGAGCCCATCTGGAGGGGTCCTCTGTTTCAGAATACCAGCCTCCTTTGATACGCTGAGTCCCTTCGAAACTGAGGGAACTAAGAATACAGTATAGGGGATCCCTGCCACTGGCTGTGCCCTCATGGTTTTGCAAAGGGTGAACAGAAGTTTTACCCTTCACATGGCTGACTGCAAACTCTCAGAGTCAATGGGTCCCCAGGATGACCAATCTTCCCTTTTTCCATTAGGTTCTACTACAGTTACAGCGGGAGCATAGCAAAATGCTCGAGGAAACTGAGGACCAATTTGTGGTAACACAATCCTGTTTCTGGGACCTTTTCTGCCGTGTTTCCCTACACAACAAAAATGGCCGCACGTCAACAGTACTTGATTGGCTCTAAAGCTCAGAGGTTGGGAAAGGCGCTATATAAATGCAAGTTTTTTCCTTTCAGCCAAAGACCCAAATCCCCTACTCATGGATCTTCCCACTATCTAGATACCAGAAGAGACAATCTGCGGAGCACCATTTGAAAACCTTGTTTTGACACCACTGAAACTTTCTCTCATTTGTTGTCCCTCTAATTTCCCCTTTAAGATATATCCTTTACCCTTTACTGTTGCTATCAAGATATTGTTGACATAGAAGATTTCAAAAATTATTCAAACTTCCCAAACCTTAAAGATTATAAAATGCTGCTTCCTGATTGGCCCATCTAGACCAATGGAGAATCAGTATTTGTGAACCAACAGACTCTGGGCTCAGTACGACTACAAAGACTGAAATTAGTGAGCATGTGGCCAACAATGCAATAAAAGAATAAAAGAGCTGAAAAATAGAAGGAAAGATAAAAGATAAAGGAGCAGGAGGGAACAAACATGATGGTCCAACCAGGAAGTGGAAGAGGATGAAGGGAAGTATAGTGCGACAGGCTAGGAATATAAACAAGGTAAGTGAGCTGCCATCTACAGGAGATGTTATGACCGAGCAATTAGTAAAGCTGAGTTATTTTTTTAAAAATCCCAGAGGGAAACTTTAAACAACTGTCATAACCTATCATTTTAAGTGTTATGTTTGAGATGCAAATTTAAATTCAGGAATCATACCACCAGTTCTTGAGAGGTTTTATATTAAGCTAAATGAAACATTTTATTAAATTACACAAGTTAAATATATACACATGGCTACAAATTACTACGATCATAACTTTTAACAAATTCCCAAACTAATTTTCATTAAGAAGAGAAAAAGATTGGTGAAGACAAATGTAGGTCCCTTACAGTCAGAAACAGGGGAATTTTAATGGGGAACAAAGAAATGGCTGACCAACTAAATACATACTTTGGTTCTGTCTTCACAAAGGAGGACACAAATAACATATCAGAAATGTTGGGGAACAGAGGGTTTAGTGGGAGGAGGAACTGAAAGTAATCAGTATTAGTAGGGAAATGGTGTTGGGGAAATTGTTGGGATTGAAGGCCGATAAATCCACGGGGTCTAAATAATCTACATCCCAGAGTACTTAAGGAACTGGCCCTAGAAATAGTGGATGCAATGGTGGTCATCTTCTGAGATTCTATAGACTCTAGAACAGTTCTACAGATTTGAGGGTAGATAATGTAACCCCACTATTTAAAAAGGGAGGCAGAGAGAAAACAGGGAATTATAGACCAGTCAGCCTGATGTTGGTAGTTTTAGAGTCCATTATAAAGGATTTAATAGCTGAGCACGTGAAAAACAGTGGCAGAATCAGACAGAGTCAGCATGGATTTACGAAAGGGAAATCATGCTTGACAAATCTACTGGAATTATGAGAGGATGTAACTAGTAGAGTTGATGAGGGGAAGCCAGCGGATGTGGTTTATTTGGACTTTCAGAAGGCTTTCGACAAAGTCCCACATAAGAGATTGGCGTGTAAAATTAAAGCGCATAGGATTGGGTGTAGTGTACTGAGATGGATAGAAAACTGGTCAGCAGATAGGAAACAAAGAGTAGGAATAAACTGGTCTTTTTCCAAATGGCAGGCAGTGACTAGTGGGGTACGGCAGGGATCGGTGCTGGGACCCCAGTTATTCACAATATATATTAATGATTTAGATGAGGGAATTAAATGTAATCTCTCCAAATTTGCAGTTGACACAAAGCTGGTTGGGAGGGTGAGCTGTGAGGAGGATGCAGAGATGCTTCAGTGTGATTTGGACAAGCTGAGTGAGTGGGTAAATGCATGGCAGATGCAGTATAATGTGGATAAATGTGAGATTATCCATTTTGGTAGCAAAAACAGGAATGCAGGTTTTATCTGAATGGCTATAAATTGAGAGAGGGGAATGTGCAATGAGACCTGGGTGTCCTTGTACACCAGTTGCTGGAGGTAAGCATACAGGTACAGCAGGTGGTAAAGAAGGCAAATGGTATGTTGGCCTTCATAGTCAGAGGATTCAAATACAGGAACAGGAATGGCTTGCTGCAATTGTACAGGGCCTTGGTGAGACCACACCTGGAATATTGTGTGCAGTTTTGGTCTTCTTATCTGAGGAAGGAGGTTCTTGCTATAGAGGGAGTGCAGCGAAGGTTTACCAGACTGATTCCTGGGATGGCGGGACTGACATATGAGGAGAGATTGAGTTGATTAGGCTTATATTCGCTGGAGTTCAGAAGAATGAGGGGAGATCTCATAGAAACCTATAAAATTCTAACAGGACTAGATAGGGTAGATGCAGGAAGGATGTTCCTGATGGTGGGGGAGTCCAGAACCAGGGGTCACAGTCTGAGGATATGGAGCAGACCATTTAGGACTGAGATGAGGAGAAATTTCTTTACCCAGAGAGTGGTGAGCCTGTGGAATTCGTTACCACAGAAAGTAGTTGAGACCAAAACATTGTATGTTTTCAAGAAGGAGTTAGATATAACTCTTGGGGCAAAAGGTATCAAAGGATATGGGGAGAAAGCGGGAGCAGGCTATTGAGTTGGATGATCAGCCATGATCATTATGAATGGTGGCGCAGGCTCAAAGGGCCAAATGGCCTACTCCTGCTCCTAGTTTCTATATTTCTATGTTTCTAACCCATAGACTTAACCAGACACTGGCAAAGCATTTTAACCTTACAAATTCAAAATGAGGTTCTTTTCACTTTGATTCCTGCGGAGACAGTTGGAGACTTACAGCTGCTTTTGATCTCACATTGCCTGTGCTCTACAAACACAAAATGGTCATCTTATTATATCTAGCACAGCCCATTGAATGTAAATTCTCATTGTATCACCAGCATCTTCTAACAATAAAACCCCTTTCATAGTACCAATTTTATTAGTAATATATACATATTGCTTGGTATCTGTTGGTAGTTTTCACCCTACTTCTTGAATGCTCTATTCAAAAAATGCAAATGAGCTCTATCCCTCTGTTTACATCTCAAAACTAGTACACACCAAAGCACCCAAACTAGCTGGCTTTAATCCAATTAAGATATACCCACAGATTAAACCTCTATTTTAAAAGAAAAATATGTTCCAATAATATTGTATACTATATATGTATAATATATATAACATATATAATATATATATATAATATATAATATATATACAATATAATATAACATAATATAATATATATAATAGCTTCATGATAGGAGAGGCAGAGCAGTTTAGGTTATTGGTGTATGGGGAGTACAGAGTTTTGTTGGAGCGAGGGTGAGGTAAACTATATTTCAAGTATCAGGAGGGCTTGGATATCTAGCCATGGCCCACTCAAGGGTTCATTGTGTGTGTCTGCCTCCCTGATATGTAAAATTGGCTAATCCTCGAATAAGACATTCTCCTCAGTCCTGTAGGCTCCATGGTTTTGAGGTTTACAGTCCAGGAGAAAGATTCGTTGTGCCATGTAATTCATTCTATAATATTATTGTATTATGTGATACATACTGCTGTCCTATATTATCATACAGTACAATGGAATTGAGACCCGCTGTGAAGACCTCTACCCCACTTTGGCCACAGGAAGAGCAGTGGCATCACCAATCCAGCATAGCAGGTAGTGGCAGTGGTGGTCAGTGCCAATGCTGTACTGAAGAGGTTGGCCATCCAATGCAGATAGAGGATGAATGATCTCATCTGTGCAGCCAGGGTATGGAAACCATCTCATCACACTAAACTCACATGGTCAAGCCATTACACATTCCCTGACCTCTCACTCACTGCCAGCTCAAGGGACATCACCACCCATTCTCACACACACCCTCACATGTCCATCTGGCCTCATCTCCTCTGGAGACTGTCTCCTCAGCCCTCACCATCTTGAGGCCACTTGTCCCTACACACAGCCTGGAATACCCTCCTTCCCCAGTATAACTCTCATCCTGCAGCCTTGTCCCTTGCTTGAGGTCACTTCTCCCCTTCTCCAAGCAAGCCCTAGCACTGCAGCCATTGAAAAGGCACCCTCATATGGCTGGTCTGGTAGGTAGATTTACCAGTGAGCCCCCTTAAAATGATGTGGTGCTGTCTGTGAAACCTGGTGCTAATGACTGAGTGCTGACCGAAGCAAGGTAGAGAAACAAACATTGAAGTCCTGAGCGAAGTGCAGCTCGCCTAGTGCACATCACCCATGCGCTGTTGTGAAACACGTCGGCGTGTTTTCCCACCGATGTGAGTGGACGATCCAATGGGGGCGATGGGGTTAGTCTGACGAGCTGGACTAATAAGATATACTGATGTATTAAATGAGGTTCCCAACATCTGATGGCAGGGAACACGGCCTGCCATTTGTGGGCTGAGCAGACGATCGCAAATTGGTTTCACGCCTTCGTGAAACCGATCATACCATATTGTCTGCTCACGCCACCGAACATGCCGATGCTGACGGGCATGAAAAATCCCGGCTTTTATAACTTTTTAAGAAAAGCTTAAGATTTTTATAGCCTGTTTCTCTTGAACACTGATTCATGACAGTATGACAAATGTTATTGTGAATAAGATCTCCAAAGAAGAAGTATTTCTTTCATAGGTATAGATGTCAACTTGTTTTCCTTACTGCCCTATTGTCTCATTTCCTATCTTCAATCTGTCTTGGCTATCTCATTCCACAAAGTGGCCACATAATAAATCAGAACATGAATTATACATTCTGCAATCTCAACAAAAATTTAAACAACAATGTCAGCTAAATTACACTCCAGCACTTTAAACTCTAAAACATCCTGTGAGTGGGCAACTTTAACTATTTAATTATCTCTAGCTGCAGTACAAATCTGTAAGCTATCTATACATTTTTTTAAAAATCCAAAAATTTAAATTGTATGAGATTAAACCAAATCCTAACCCTACAAACAACTGGATATATTACGGCTAAGCTTGCCTTCAGTCAGTGTTGATACATACAAAATTTTCAGCAGAAATCCATGGATAATAAACAAGAACAAGATTCCTGGATATTTATTCCTGTCACTATTCCAGAAATGTTTGTAATGCCCATACCACCATCCCATTAAAAGCAATGAGCATGCACTTGTTTGGCTTCTTCTGCTCCCAGTTGGCTTGGCACCCTTCTTCCATCAGACAGAAATAGGACCACCTTCCTCCTGCTGAGCCCCTCCATAAGGACTTCCACAGGGCTGTCTGAAAATAAAGTGGCCCTTAAATGCTCATTCTGACTGTATTTTCCATGTTCAAGCACAGAAACGTGCAGCTTTTTTAAGAGATGCATCACTGCCTTTAAATGGTATCATTCCCACCTGAATTCACTCCAATCCTAACGAGCAAGCTGCCAATAATCAGTGTGAGTAGTGCTGACAGCTCTCTCATCCTTAGACATTGGCAGGGCTATAGGAAAGGCCAAGGATTGGAACTCATTGGATGGTCCTTTCAAAGAGTTGGCACAGGCACACTAAGCTAAATGGCCTTCTTTTATATGGTTCTATGAATTTATGAAAAGAGATACAAACTTGAAAATAGTCCAAGCCTTTCGTCAAGGTCAGCAGACAGGCACTGTAAGCACCCGACCCATTTCAGCCACTTTCCTTACGTAGGTTAAAAATTCCTCCTTCCTACCAATATTACTACAGTATCTGCTGGGGTCTTTAAGTTTGTTTCTGTCTTACAACATCTAGCAATCCTGGGCATCCATTTTAAAAAAACAGAGCACAGGAACTAGCATAGATGAGACAGAAATATGGAAAAAGGGGCAAATGCTGTCACGAAGCTATTACCATCCTACTTGTATGTGTTCATCCTAATTGCTCGAGACACTTTACATTTGCACATCCTTCCAATCAACTTATTTCATGGCATCATCCGAACAATCCCCAAGGCCAACTTTGTTTGCATTGTTCATTTTGTTCAAAAAACATGAACACAGTTCTCAATGTGATAAAATCATTCACAATTCCAAAGGTTTTTATTCTTGAACAAAGCAACAGAATCTGTTTGATTTGTTGGAAACCAATTGTTTCATCAGTTATAGTTAGCATTGATTATATATTGGTGAATTATATTCATGAGCAATTTATTTGTACAAGATAACTCAGGCCAATGTAGTATAATTTACAGCTAGTGAAAGAATTGTTACAAGCTGTATTCAGTATGCATAATAAAACGCGAGCTGTTGTTGTTCCATTAATTTTTTATTGGTATACATTACCAGCCTCACACTTTTATGAACCATTGAAAAAAACATAAATTTTACCTCCTATGCAACTTACCTTGAGCACGTATTATGTAGCTGAACTTAAATTCATGACAATCCTGGAAGCTACACTGGTCAGCTATTCCTGTGTTTTGGAGACAATTGCATGTTTGATACTCTTCAGAACATTTATATCTGGGTTAATAAACCATTGACTGTTTGTGGAAATGCAACTCTAAATCTTCATCAGTGCTTAAAATATTCCCCACCACCCTTGGAGTATTTTACAACTGAATTGTTTATATTTGGTCAGCCAGATATTTATTGGTAACAACACACAAGCCTTTGAGCAGAATCTGCTGGTACATGGCAATCAGGCAGTTGACAGGTCTTTCCCCAGGATCAGAATTCCAGGGCAGGAAGTCCCACTTACCGAGAGTTGCCAGACTCTTTTTGAACTGCAGCATCTCTGGGGAGGCAGTGGCTGCTGCTGGAATGAGAACCAGCTGAGGCCCATGACCCAGGCCAGAGGTGAGTGATGGCTGGAATACTTGATGTACTTCCCATTATCAGCAACCAATTTCAGCACTCTAAGCAATCCCAGGGCAGGTATAGCACTGTTCACACTGCCACAGCCCACAAGAACAGCACCTGTATCATCATGACAGTTTTCCATTTTTCACATTACCATTTTTATAAGGAGAAGGAAGAACTCTTTCAGAAATTCAGTGCATACAAACATATCAAATAGGAGCAGAAGTAGGCCATTCGGCGCCTCGATCCTGATCCACCATTCATTAAGATCATGGCTGAAACGTTTGTGTTTTAAATTCCACATTCCCATTGACCCCCAATAACATTTGAATTTATCTACCTCTGCCTTAAAATAATCAATGAGCCCCACCTCCAGCGCCTTCTGAGGCAGAGAGTTCCAAAGTCGACAACCCTCTGAAAGAAAAACTTTTTCCTCATCTCTGTCCTGAAAGGGCAACCCTAAATTTTAAAACAGTGCCCCCTAGTTCTGGACTCACCCAGCAGACGAAACACCCTTGCCGTGCCCACCTTGTCAATACTACAATCAAGTCACCCCTCACTCATCTAAACTCCAGTCGAAACAAGCTCAGTCTGTCTAAACTTTCCTCATAAGACAACCTGCTCATTCCAGGTATCATGCTAATATTTTTGTGACTCATGCACGAGAACACCTAGATCCCTCTGCACCTCGGAATTCTGCAGCCATTCTCTATTTAAGTAATACTCTGCTTTTTTATTCTTCCTGCCGAAGTGAACAACTTTTCCCACATTACACTGCATTTGCCAGATTTTTGCACACTCACTGAATCTATCCATACCCATCTGCAACCTCCTTATGTCCTCTTCACAACATATTTTCCTACCTACCTTTGTGTCATCTGCAAATTTAGCTACCATGCCTTCACTCCCCATGTCTAAGTCATTGATATAAATTGTAAAAAGCTGAGGCCCCACACGTCACACCCTGCCAATTAGAAAAAGACCCATTTATGCACACTCCCTGTTTTCTGCCAGCCAGACAATCTCCTATCCAGGCTAATATGTTACCCCCATGACCTTCTATTTTCCGCAATAACCTTTGCTGCGGCACCTTATCAAATACCTTCTGAAATCCAAGTACAGCACATCTAAAGGCTCCGCTTTATCCACAGCACATGTTACTCCTTCAAAGAACCCCAATAAATTGATTAAAAATGATTTTATTTTCACAAAACAATGCTGACTCTTCCTGATTACCTTGGGTTTCTCTAAGTGCCCAGCTATAACCACCTTAATGATCGATTCTAACACCTTTCCCATGACAGACGTCAAGGTAACTGGCGTATTGTTTCCCCTTCTTGAATAGAGGGGTTATTTTTACTATTTTCCAGTCTGATGGAGCCTTTACAGAATCTAGTGAATTTTGGAAAATTAACACCAACGCATCTACTACCTTATTAGCCACCTCTTTTAAGACCCTAAGATGAAGCCACAGAGACTTGTCAGCCCACAACTCCATCAACTTGCACAGTACTGCATCCCCAGTAATAGTAATTTCACCAATTTCCCCTCTCCCTTCCACCTTCTGATTTACAGCTATTACTGGAATGTTTTTTGCATCCTCAATGGTGAAGACAGAAGCAAAATATTTGTTCATTTTATCCACCATTTCCTTATTGTCTACTATTAACTCCCCACTGTCACTCTCAAGAGGACCGCGCTCACATTACTTATTCTTTTCCTTTTTGAATACCTTTAAAAACTCTTGTTATCCATTTTTGCATTTCTAGTTAGCTTCCTCTCATACTCTAATTTTGTAAAGGCATGCCGGCCCAAAATGGTGTAAGATTCAGTCTAATGGCATCTCTAAATGAGATTGACAAATTGGTGCCAAATTAGGGGCTGTTTTGTGCTGTAGGTCTAAGCCGCTACAATCTCAATTAATTCAGAACAATATCACTTTACATAAAAGCTTTACAGTCAGCAGACATCAGAGAATTACATCCCATTAGTCCAGCCCCAGAAGTGAAAGGTAATTGTTTAGCGCACTGCATCACACAAAAGCAAACATTTAAATTTGTATAGATTTTATCAAAATAAATACCTTTTAAGTGGCCAAATGTATTTTATGTAAAGTATTATACAACAATTATTTCTTCTTTTTTACTTGTTTGAGCTTATCACTTCCTGCAGACACAGTCCATGCACCCATTAAATTTTGAGTTCATTTTGCTCCTTAGCATGGAATAGAAGGTGATTACAGAGGCCAAAGGAACCAGCAACAGGAACTGAAGAAGACCCAAAAAAAGTGATCCAAAACTCACGTAACAGAAGTAAGCCATAAGGAACACATATACTTAACCAATCTGAGGATAATACAGCTTTAAGAGGGGCAGTTCCTGTGGTTAGTCATTGAGAGATCTGTCCTCTGCTTCAATTTTTTATGGTATCCCTAGATGATTTTGCTCTTATAGAACAAAGCACTACAGTTTCTAGGAGATTCAAGAAATGCCCCGGAACACTCCAATGAGTACATTGGGTTAATTGGGTTTGCTCCATGGTGCACAGTCCTAGCAGACAACCTGTCCAAGAGTACTGCATCAAGTTTTCCATTCTCACTGCATCCAGTATCACCGATATTAAGGAGAACATGAACCACTATTTGATTTCCACTACACTTAATTACCCTTTATTTATGAAAGCACTGCACATTTCTTCCCTAAATGTTCATGAGAATCAAGATGAAGGATGTGACAGCTTACAAATGGAACACTTCCTATTTCAGACTAATTGAGCAGAATTTTCCCAGTCCGGAGGAGCTGGGTTCTGTGATTTTTTTTGCTCCTTTAGGCTGGGATTTTCTGGCCCCATTGCGGGCGGGACCCGCTGTGGGCGAGGCGGCACCCAGCAGTGGGACCGGAAGATCATTGCAGTGGGCGGATGCAGAAAATCCTGCTGTTAGTGTGCGACTGATGTAGGAGTGACAGGAATACAAACAAGATATGACGAATATGTAGATTATTTATTGTAACTTGAACTGAAACATATATACACCACGAGTACAAGAACATGTTCTGCACATCTTACTCCGTTAGGCTTCACCCACAACTCTCTGATCATGTGATATGTGACTCCTCACTTACAGTCTCTTAAACATCGTTCTTGTTTCCAGAGATAAAAATATATCCCATCAGTCAAAGTATATATGTACAATATGCATTTATGTTGTGGTTCAGGCTAATTATACAGGAATAAGATAAAACATAGTTTACAATTACACAGAACTAAGAATCTCATAAATATAAAGATCTACTTATTCAACCAGATCCTGTGATCGTAACTTCTGCTCAGAACTGTGATCATCTTCACAGCTTCTCAGAATTACTGGCAATTCAGAATTTTTGTCAACCTGTACATGTGGCATCCGTTTATTTGCATTGAACCTTGTCTCAGACCTTGTCCATGGAGTGACAGGAGTGTCAGATACGGTAACATCGTAAAACTCTCTGAGTTGACTTCACTTATGTCTGAGGAGTCCACCATCTGGATCTTGACCTCAGATAATTTGGGCTGGTCGCACACTCTAGCAACTTCTGCAGGAAGCCAAGTTCCCGACGAATGATTTAGAGTTCTGACCTTCTGTCCTACTAACAATTGAGCCAATTCTGGTCTTGCTTGTCTGTCATGCAACACCTTTATCTTCCCTTGTTTGGAAAGGAGTACATTTCGTACCATCAAAAGCGTAGAAGGATGATGACTGGGCAGGGTAATTCTTACCTGCCTGTTATATTTATCTTTTAAGGACAGGACTTGCTGTTCTATTATTTTTTATTTTAATCTCGGCTATATGCACAATCTTGCCTCTATCTTTTTCTCTAGCTGACCATTACAGTGAGCATTTGCTCATTTATTGCTGTTGCACTATTTAAATTCATTTGTGGATCAATGCATTGGTTTGCAAAGCTTTTGTTCTCACAAACCATACAGTGTGACTTTCCTGTACTTGGCTATAATCAGCATTCGGCTTTCCAATTTGCAAGTGAATATTACTGTTGGCAGCCCCAATTTCTGAAAGATGCAACTGCATTTTTGCAATCTAGTCTTAACCATTTCTGCAGTATCTTCAATTGTATCAAATCTGTCTAACTGGGGCAATTTCAAGTCCCTAACCAACTCAGTGCACTCCATGCTGCAACCTTCCTTTTGGTGCGGTGCTGAACTCATGTACTGTGACAATCTGTAAAGCTTGGCATACTGGGAGTCCTTCTATGGCTGGTCCAGCTGTGTGCACAATATAAAACACTTGCTGTGCCCAATCCGACTTCCCATAGCTGTACTGCCAGGTTATCATTCCAACGCACTTGATTGGCAATCCATTGGGGGCAGTCAGCCTAGCCATTGTGGGTCGTACCATAGATTCCCATTTCTCTTGTAACAGGTACGGAAGGAGAAATAAACTGAAACCCCCAATTCTATTCCCTTGCTGTCCACAATCAGTGTGGTTGATTTGGTAAGGTAGATAAATGTGTTTCTAAGCCCCGTTAGTCTGTGGTCGATTAAAGATACAGCAGCAGACTTTCATGCATTTAAAAATAAAGAGGATTACTTATTCACAAGCACCTGAAAAAGTCTAACCGCTATGTCATTCACTGACCAGACACTCAAGAAAGATACGATTAGAGAAGATAGTGCACTTCTACAAGTGTTAAACCAAAAGAATAGTTAACAGTTCACATATTTAGCTTGTTGTAGCTCAGCTGGTGTGGGCCTGGTAAAGAGGAGTCCTTTTTCCACTCGAGTCTCTTTAATTGTAATGTAGATGAGCTCAAATAGCTGGAGTCAAATATCAGGATTATTGCAGGATTTCGCCATAGAGATGGCTTCTCTGCAGATCATGGAGTCGGTTATCAGGAGGTCCAATTTCTTTACAGATGGATCTGAAGTTTTGGAATCAGGCTGGTGGGAATTTAAAGGCTTTGTAGCCATCAGGTTCTTAAAGGCAAAGTTGGCACTGCCTTTTCTGCATCTGCTGCCTTCTTTGGTGTTTTTCTGCAGACTGCCTCACATTCTCTCTGGGTCTTTAAATGAACGCATTATCTCAAACAAATTTCAATTAAATGACCAATACTGGTGTCATCTAATCAGAATAGTTTGAAAGTCCAAAGCTATCACTGCACAATAGGAGATAGATAGACATTCACACTGAACTTGTGGGTAACCAGTCTCATAAGCTTTCTTTTGTTAAATTGCAAACTTGGAGACAATAGAGTCTAGGAGTCCATTGATTCTATGTTTTGAGTTAACTTCGAACAACAGCAGGTATGAATTCCGGGGTAACATTCATCTTCAAAGCAGCCCAC
>NW_024471011.1:5000-10000 GCF_017639515.1 Carcharodon carcharias
TGCCGATCAGCCGGCACCTCCTTCGCTCAAGCTCCCCAAATCTGGCTGCCGCCCACTTCAGCCCCCAAACTCCCCTCTCCGTCCCCTCCCCACCTGACCCTCAAAATCCCACAGCGGCCTGGGGAGGGCAGCGTTTGTGTCTTTGCGCGCCGCCTCCCACAGCCAATCAGCCAGAGCCAACCAAGGGCTGTGCTCCAACTGCCAACATCCACCCCCCCCCACCATGCACCCCCCCCCCCCCGCTCTAAGTGCCCCTCATGCCCCCTCCCTCCATTCAGATGCCCCACGCGCCGCCCCCCACAGCCGACCAGCAGGCGCCCCCCCGAACCGCCCTTACCTTTGTGCAGGACCGCGTTGGCGGGCTTGTTGCCGGCCAGCGACTCCTTGGAGAGGTGCTGGTGGCTCTCGGCAAGGCACTCCACCTCAGCGAATCGGGTGTTGAGGGCCATGGAGGGGTGGGTTGGGTCCTCGGACATGTTCAGGTAAGCCGCACGTCTCAACTGCTCCTCGATCACCAGGGCTTGTTCCAACAACTGGGCCGGGGTGGGGTGGTGGGGTGGAACAGAGAGAGTGAGAGAGAGAGAGAGATACGGTCAATGTAGGCCCCGAGTTAAGCCTCCCTTTAGCCCTCTCTTGCCCGCCTCCCCTTGTCCAAAATGGCTCCCCCCCACCGTCTCTCTCACCTTGAACCTCCTCGCCAGGAACTTGTTCTTAATCTCAAGGAAGTTCCCTCGGTTCATCTCCCCCTTGAAGGGCTCGTTCAGGATGGCGTAGTGAGGGTCGTTCTGGATATCTTGCCACCGGGCGTACCCATGTCTGAGAAGGTGGGGGCAAGTTCAGGGAAAACAAACACGCCAAGTCTGACGTGAAAACCATAGCGTTTCCCCCCACCAACACCCCCCCCACCCCCCACCTCAGTCGGCGTTCCAGGAGCCTCGGTTTAGGCCCCTTGCCCACCGGCAGCCCAGGATTCGGTGTTCCCCCTCCCCCCCCCCGCCCCCATCGCCTCGGGTTCAGGCTTTGGGCCTGTAGCTGCCAGGGTTGCGATCGGCGGGCCTAGTGTTGAGGCAGGATTATCCCCAGCCCCCCCTGGGCCTAGCTTTCAGGCTTCGGGCCTGTTGGAATCAGGAGTCTGTCCCCCGGGGCCTAGCATTCAGGCTTCAGGCCTATTGGAGACAGGATTGTGTCTCTGGGGCCTGGTGTTCAGGCTTCAGGCCTATTGGAGTCAGGATTCTGTCTCTGGGGCCTAGCATTCAGGCTTCAAGCCTATTTGAGCCAGGATTGTGTCTCTGGGGCCTAGCGTTCAGGCTTCAGGGCTATTGGAGCCAGGATTGTGTCTCTGGGGCCTAGCGTTCAGACTTCAGGCCTATTGGAGCCAGGATTGTGTCTCTGGGGCCTGGTGTTCAGGCTTCAGGCCTATTGGAGTCAGGATTCTGTCTCTGGGGCCTGGCGTTCAGGCTTCAAGCCTATTGGAAAAGGATTGTGTCTCTGGGGCCTGGCGTTCATGCTTCAGGCCTATTGGAGCCAGGATTATGTGTCTGGGGCCTAGCGTTTAGGCTTCAGGCCTACTGAAGCCAGGATTGTGTCTCTGGGGCCTAGCATTCAGGCTTCAGGCCTACTGGAGCCAGGATTATGTGTCTAGGGCCTAGCGTTCAGGCTTCAGGCCTATTGGAGCCAGGATTCTGTTCCTGGGGCCTAGCGTTCAGGCTTCAGGCCTATTGGAGCCAGGATTCTGTTCCTGGGGCCTAGTGTTCAGGCTTCAGGCCTATTGGAGCCAGGATTCTGTTCCTGGGGCCTAGCGTTCAGGCTTCAGGCCTATTGGAGCCAGGATTCTGTTCCTGGGGCCTAGCGTTCAGGCTTCAGGCCTATTGGAGCCAGGATTCTGTCTCTGGGGCCTAGCATTCAGGCTTTTTCTGGCCCACACCCTCCCTCCCTCCCTCCCGCGAAAACGGGAGGCACAGCCTTGCTCGCCGCCCCCTTCCCTCTCCCCCACATCGAGGGCAGGCCTCGGCCAAGGATACGTCACGATGCCCATGAGCAGCCAGAAGTCGTGCCGCCGATGCCAGATCTCGAACGTCTTTCCGGTCACCGTGGCCGCTCGCTCCTCGTTCTGCCAGAGAGAGTGGAGCTCTGTCGAGAGAAAGAGCGAGAGAGGGCGTGAGAGAGAGAGGGCGTGAGAGAGAGAGGGCGTGAGAGAGAGAGGGCGTGAGAGAGAGAGCGAGGGGGAGAGAGAGCGAGGGGGAGAGAGAGCGAGGGCCCGAAGTGGAAGCGAGGGAGGGCCCGAGGTGGAAGCGAGGGAGGGCCCGAGGTGGAAGCGAGGGAGGGCCCGAGGTGGAAGCGAGGGAGGGCCCGAGGTGGAAGCGAGGGAGGGCCCGAGGTGGAAGCGAGGGAGGGCCCGAGGTGGAAGCGAGGGAGGGCCCGAGGTGGAAGCGAGGGAGGGCCCGAGGTGGAAGCGAGGGAGGGCCCGAGGTGGAAGCGAGGGAGGGCCCGAGGTGGAAGCGAGGGAGGGCCCGAGGTGGAAGCGAGGGAGGGCCCGAGGTGGAAGCGAGGGAGGGCCCGAGGTGGAAGCGAGGGAGGGCCCGAGGTGGAAGCGAGGGAGGGCCCGAGGTGGAAGCGAGGGAGGGCCCGAGGTGGAAGCGAGGGAGGGCCCGAGGTGGAAGCGAGGGAGGGCCCGAGGTGGAAGCGAGGGAGGGCCCGAGGTGGAAGCGAGGGAGGGCCCGAGGTGGAAGCGAGGGAGGGCCCGAGGTGGAAGCGAGGGAGGGCCCGAGGTGGAAGCGAGGGAGGGCCCGAGGTGGAAGCGAGGGAGGGCCCGAGGTGGAAGCGAGGGAGGGCCCGAGGTGGAAGCGAGGGAGGGCCCGAGGTGGAAGCGAGGGAGGGCCCGAGGTGGAAGCGAGGGAGGGCCCGAGGTGGAAGCGAGGGAGGGCCCGAGGTGGAAGCGAGGGAGGGCCCGAGGTGGAAGCGAGGGAGGGCCCGAGGTGGAAGCGAGGGAGGGCCCGAGGTGGAAGCGAGGGAGGGGCCGAGAGGGAGCGAGGGAGGGGCCGAGAGGGAGCGAGGGAGGGGCTGAGGGAGAGAGACCGACCGAGGGGGAGCCGAGGGAGAGAGAGTCAGGCCGAGGGGGGAGCCGAGGGAGAGAGAGTCAGGCCGAGGGAGAGAGAGACCGACCGAGGGGGAGCCGAGGGAGAGAGACCGAGGGGGAGCCGAGGGAGAGAGACCGAGGGGGAGCCGAGGGAGAGAGACCGAGGGGGAGCCGAGGGAGAGAGACCGAGGGGGAGCCGAGGGAGAGAGACCGAGGGGGAGCCGAGGGAGAGAGACCGAGGGGGAGCCGAGGGAGAGAGACCGAGGGGGAGAGACCGAGGGGGAGCCGAGGGAGAGAGACCGAGGGGGAGCCGAGGGAGAGAGACCGAGGGGGAGCCGAGGGAGAGAGACCGAGGGGGAGCCGAGGGAGAGAGACCGAGGGGGAGCCGAGGGAGAGAGACCGAGGGGGAGCCGAGGGAGAGAGACCGAGGGGGAGCCGAGGGAGAGAGACCGAGGGGGAGCCGAGGGAGAGAGACCGAGGGGGAGCCGAGGGAGAGAGACCGAGGGGGAGCCGAGGGAGAGAGACCGAGGGGGAGCCGAGGGAGAGAGACCGAGGGGGAGAGACCGAGGGGGAGAGACCGAGGGGGAGAGACCGAGGGGGAGAGACCGAGGGGGAGCCGAGGGAGAGAGACCAACCGAGGGGGAGAGAGGGAGACAGACCGAGGGGGAGAGAGGGAGACAGACCGAGGGGGAGCCGAGGGAGAGAGACCGAGGGGTAGCGAGGGAGAGAGCAAGGGAGAACAAGGGAGAGAGAGAACAAGGGAGAGAGAGAGCGAGGGAGAGAGAGCGAGGGAGAGAGAGCGAGGGAGAGAGAGCGAGGGAGAGAGAGCGAGGGAGAGAGAGCGAGGGAGAGAGAGCGAGGGAGAGAGAGCGAGGGAGAGAGAGCGAGGGAGAGAGAGCGAGGGAGAGAGAGCGAGGGAGAGAGAGCGAGGGAGAGAGAGCGAGGGAGAGCGAGCGAGGGAGAGCGAGGGAGAGAGAGCGAGGGAGAGAGAGCGAGGGAGAGAGAGCGAGGGAGAGAGAGCGAGGGAGAGAGAGCGAGGGAGAGAGAGCGAGGGGGCGCGAGGGAGAGAGAGGGAGTGAGGGGGCGCGAGGGAGAGAGAGAGAGCGAGGGGGCGCGAGGGAGAGAGAGCGAGGGGGCGCGAGGGAGAGAGAGAGAGCAAGGGAGAGAGCGAGGGAGAGAGAGAGCGCGAGGGAGAGAGAGCGAGGGAGAGAGAGAGAGCGAGGGAGAGAAAGAGAGCGAGGGAGAGAGGGAGACCGAGGGAGAGAGAGAGAGCGAGGGAGAGAGAGAGACCGAGGGAGAGAGAGAGAGCGAGGGAGAGAGAGAGACCGAGGGAGAGAGAGAGAGCGAGGGAGAGAGAGAGAGCGAGGGAGAGAGAGAGACCGAGGGAGAGAGAGAGACCGAGGGAGAGAGAGAGACCGAGGGAGAGAGAGAGACCGAGGGAGAGAGAGAGACCGAGGGAGAGAGAGAGACCGAGGGAGAGAGAGAGACCGAGGGAGAGAGAGAGACCGAGGGGGGGGGGGAACACAACGCCGCCACCTGGTGGCAGGGGGGGACACAACGCCGCCACCTGGTGGCAGGGGGGGACACAACGCCGCCACCTGGTGGCAGGGGGGGACACAACGCCGCCACCTGGTGGCAGGGGGGGACACAACGCCGCCACCTGGTGGCAGGGGGGGACACAACGCCGCCACCTGGTGGCAGGGGGGGACACAACGCCGCCACCTGGTGGCAGGGGGGGACACAACGCCGCCACCTGGTGGCAGGGGGGGACACAACGCCGCCACCTGGTGGCAGGGGGGGACACAACGCCGCCACCTGGTGGCAGGGGGGGGACACAACGCCGCCACCTGGTGGCAGGGGGGGACACAACGCCGCCACCTGGTGGCAGGGGGGGACACAACGCCGCCACCTGGTGGCAGGGGGG
>NW_024471011.1:15000-16408 GCF_017639515.1 Carcharodon carcharias
CCCTGGGACTATAGGAGGGTTATCATGCTCTCCCTTTGTCAGATTTCCCATTTACAGAGGGAGCTCTGTATTGTAACCCGTCCCTGGGACTATAGGAGGGTTATCATGCTCTCCCTTTGTCAGATTTCCCAGTTACAGAGGGAGATCTGTATTGTAACCTGTCCCTGGGACTATAGGAGGGTTATCATGCTCTCCCTTTGTCAGATTTCCCATTTACAGAGGGAGATCTGTATTGTAACCTGTCCCTGGGACTATAGGAGGGTTATCATGCTCTCCCTTTGTCAGATTTCCCTCTTGTCAGAGTCATTGGGGGTGGGGGGGGAGGGGGGGTGAGGTTTTGCGCCGTACCTGCTGCCGGCGTGTTGGGCTGCGTCTCGCCGGGTGTGGAGACAGTCGGCGTTTTCGAAACCGGCGAGCTTGATCGCGAGGATTTCTTGCTGTCCAGTGCCTCCTGTGCGAGCTCAGGCATGCTCCACTGGCCGTTGATGTGGTCAAACTCCTGTACCTGCGGGAGTGAGAGGTTAAGAGGCGTGCCCTCCCGTCTGCCGGCTGTCACCCCCGCCCCCTGGTTCCCGCCCTCGGGAGGGAGGGCGGAACAGGCCCAGGCTTCGAACCCGGCCTACTCCCCAAGTAGGCCGGAACTCATCCCGGGCCTCAATTTCTCTCGTGCCCGCTTCTTCCTCGGTGGCGGTGCCCGTTTGCCCCTCGCCTACCTACCCCGGGCACTGCCATCGGGAGGGCGGAACAGGCCCAGGCTTCGAACCCGGCCTACTCCCAAGTAGGCCGGAAACCCCACCCCCCCTCCCCACCCCCCCGGGGGCTCAATTTCTCTCGGGCCCCGCTTCTTCCTTGGTGGATGGAGGCTGGGCGCCGATGCCCCCCCAGAGGGTGAAAGTTCAGCGCCCGCGACCCTACCGCTGAGGTAGCCGACAGGCCTTGTCCCGTCTTGCCTTTAAGAGTAGGCCCGAGGCTTCCTGGCCTCCCTCCTAAGTCTCCTAGACGGCTGGTTAATCTGCGTCCGCCCAGGAAGCCCCCCCCCAGCAAAACCTCTGCCCCGCCACCGACTCGGGGCGGTTGGGGGAGGGCACGTGGGCCAGGCCGGACGCTCCTCGGTCATGTGGGCCCTCGCAGGGTCCCCCACGAAGCCCTTCCCCGCTCCCCCCCCCCAACGTCGCCCTTTTACCTTCTTGCGGATCAGCGACATGACCCCGATGCGGGTCAGGACGTGCTGTCGGGAGAGGCCCTCTCGCGGGACTCCATCGGCAAAGGTCTCGGCCCCATCGGCGCCCGGCTCGCACAGGTGGCGCATGAATAGCGAGACGTAGGCTCTAGAGAGGGAGGGGAGAGTGGGGGAGAGAGAGGGAGAGGCAGAGAGAAAAAGAGAGATAGAGCGAGAAGAAGAGAGCGG
>NW_024471012.1:0-2500 GCF_017639515.1 Carcharodon carcharias
TCAAACACTCCCAGGACAGGTACAGCACGGGGTTAGATACAGAGTAAAGCTTGCTCTACACCGTCCCCATCAAACACTCCCAGGACAGGTACAGCACGGGGTTAGATACAGAGTAAATCTCCCTCCACACTGTCCCCATCAAACCCTCCCAGCACAGGTACAGCACAGGGTTAGATACTGAGTAAAGCTCCCTCTACACTGTCCCCATCCATCACTCCCAGGACAGGTACAGCACGGGGTTAGATACAGAGTAAATCTCCCTCTACACTGTCCCCATCAAACACTCCCAGGACAGGTACAGCACGGGGTTAGATACAGAGTAAATCTCCCTCTACACTGTCCCCATCAAACACTCCCAGGACAGGTACAGCACGGGGTTAGATACAGGGTACAGCTCCCTCTACACCGTCCCCATCAAACACTCCCAGGACAGGTACAGCACGGGGTTAGATACAGAGTAAAGCTCCCTCTACACTGTCCCCATCAAACACTCCCAGGACAGGTACAGCACGGGGTTAGATACAGAGTAAAGATCCCTCTACACTGTCCCCATCAAACACTCCCAGGACAGGTACAACACGGGGTTAGATACAGAGTAAATCTCCCTCTTCACTGTCCCCATCAAACATTCCCAGGACAGGTACAGCACGGGGTTAGATAGAGAGTAAAGTTCCCTCTACACTGTCCCCATCAAACACTCCCAGGACAGGTACAGCACAGGATTAGATACAGAGTAAATCTCCCTCTACATCGTCTCCATCAAACAGTCACAGGACAGGGACAGCACGGGGTTAGATACAGAGTAAAGATCCCTCTACACTGTCCCCATCAAACATTCCCAGGACAGGTACAGCACGGGGTTAGATACAGAGTAAAGCTTGCTCTACACCGTCCCCATCAAACACTCCCAGGACAGGTACAGCACGGGGTTAGATACAGAGTAAATCTCCCTCTACACTGTCCCCATCAAACACTCCCAGGACAGGTACAGCACGGGGTTAGATACAGAGTAAAGCTCCCTCTACACTGTCCCCATCAAACACTCCCAGGACAGGTACAGCACGGGGTTAGATACAGAGTAAATCTCCCTCTACACTGTCCCCATCAAACACTCCCAGGACAGGTACAGCACGGGATTAGATACTGAGTAAAGCTCCCTCTACACTGTCCCCATCCATCACTTCCAGGACAGGTACAGCACGGGGTTAGATACAGAGTAAATCTCCCTCTACACTGTCCCCATCAAACACTCCCAGGACAGGTACAGCATGGGGTTAGATACAGAGTAATTGTCCCTCTACCGTCCCCATCAAACACTCCCAGGACAGGTACTGCACAGGATTAGATACAGAGTAAATCTCCCTCTACATCATCTCCATCAAACACTCCCAGGACAGGTACAGCACGGGGTTAGATACAGAGTAAATCTCCCTCTACACTGTCCCCATCAAACACTCCCAGGACAGGTACAGCACGGGGTCAGATACAGAGTAAATCTCCCTCTACACTGTCCCCATCAAACACTCCCAGGACAGGTACAGCACGGGGTTAGATACAGGGTACAGCTCCCCCTAGACTGTCCTCGTCAAACACTCCCAGGACAGGTACAGCACGGGGTTAGATACCGAGTAAAGCTCCCTCTACACTGTCCCCATCAAACACTCCCAGGACAGGTACAGCACGGGGTTAGATACAGAGAGAAGCTCCCTCTACACTGTCCCCATCAAACACTCCCAGGACAGGTACAGCACAGGATTAGATACAGAGTAAATCTCCCTCTACATCGTCTCCATCAAACAGTCACAGGACAGGTACAGCACGGGGTTAGATACAGACTATAGCTCCCTCTACACTGTCCCCATCAAACACTCCCAGGACAGGTACAGCACGGGGTTAGATACAGAGTAAAGATCCCTCTAGACTGTCCTCGTCAAACACTCCCAGGACAGGTACAGCATGGGGTTAGATACAGAGTAAATCTCACTCTACATCGTCTCCATCAAACACTCACAGGACAGGTACAGCACGGGGTTAGATACAGAGTAAATCTCCCTCTACACTGTCCCCATCAAACACTCCCAGGACAGGTACAGCACGGGGTTAGATACAGAGTAAAGATCCCTCTCGACTGTCCCCATCAAACACTCCCAGGACAGGTACAGCACGGGGTTAGATACAGATTAAAGCTCCCTCTACACTGTCCCCATCAAACACTCCCAGGACAGGTACAGCATGGGGTTAGATACAGAGTGTGGCTCCCTCTACACCGTCCCCATCAAACACTCCCAGGACAGGTACAACACGGGGTTAGATACAGAGTAAATCTCCCTCTACACTGTCTCCATCAAACACTCACAGGACAGGTACAGCACAGGGTTAGATACAGAGTAAATCTCCCTCTACACTGTCCCCATCAAACACTCCCAGGACAGGTACAGCACGGGGTTAGATACAGAGTAAAGTTGCCTCTACACTGTCCCCATCAAACACTCCCAGGACA
>NW_024471012.1:7500-16198 GCF_017639515.1 Carcharodon carcharias
ACAACCCGTCCCTCCGACCTCTCTTCATAACTTAAATGTTTAGCTGCTCCTCGTCCAAACGTGTACACAAACCACCCCGCCACCCCCCCACCCCCGCCGCCCACCACGGCTTCAGAAAGATCAAGAGAAGGACTGAAGGTTTCCTGTCCCTGGGCTGGGCTGTGCTAGCAGGTTCCGAGGCGGCACAGAGGTTAAAAATTCATGAGTCAAGCATGAGAGAGGAACGGAATACAATACAGAGTCATTTCTCAGACAGAGATCACTCTCAGTACTGGCACCTGGATTATGGAGATCAACACCTACAGTATATACATCTCCCTCCGACAGTTCAGCACTCCCTCAGTACTGGCCCCGAGGGGGAGTGTCGGCCTGGATTATGGAGATCAAACCTAGAGTATATACATCTCCCTCCGACAGCGCAGCACTCCCTCAGTACTGGCCCCGAGGGGGAGTGTCGGCCTGGATTATGGAGATCAAACCTAGAGTATATACATCTCCCTCCGACAGCGCAGCACTCCCTCAGTACTTGCACTTGGAGGAGTGTCGGCCTGGATTATGGAGATCAAACCTAGAGTATATACATCTCCCTCCGACAGCGCAGCGCTCCCTCAGTACTGGCACCGGCGGCGGGGGGAGTGTCGGCCTGGATTGTGGGGCTCGAGTGTCTGGAGTGCTGGGAGGAGGGAGCTGAGGTTCGAACCCATGGCTTCTTAGTCAGGTGGCGGGGGGGTGGTGAGGGGGGGGCACTTGACGTAGGTACCCGCTGGCCCGAAAGTCACATTTGTTGCCTCGTCGCCCTCTCTGTGGAACTCAAACCCTCGCCGGGAGGCAGTGAGGGTGACTATTCCGGCGGTCAAGCCACACATGTCCAGAGACAGGTGGGCGGCCAGGCTTGGCGCTTCATTGGCAGCCACCTTGAGAGAGTGGCCAACTGTGGGGGGGCAACCCTTGGCCTATTGCGGGTTGCACTCTTGGCGGCCATCTTGAGGGTGGCCATCTTGAGGGTGGCCATCTTGAGGGCGGCCATCTTGAGGGCGGCCATCTTGACGGCGGCCATCTTGAGGGCGGCCATCTTGAGGGCGGCCGTCTTGAGGGTGGCCATCTTGAAGGTGGCCATCTTGAAGGCGGCCCTGAATGCCCCCCCCACCCCCTGCTCCCCCCACCACCACCACCCACCCACCCACCGCGCCCCCTTGCTCACCTCCTGGGTCCTCTTCCGCTCGGCCCTCTCGCGCTCGAACTGGGCCAGGAGCCTCTTGTTCTCCTCCCGCTCCCGCTCGGCCTCGGCCCCCCTGTCCCGGCTCTCGGCGCACGCCCCCTGCAGGGTCTCCAGCGCCGTCACGGCCAGCGGCACCAGGTCCGCCGCCGCTCCCTCTCCGTGGGCCTGGATCAGGCGCTCCAGCTCGGCGTACAGCCCGGACGCCAGGCCCGAGACCACCTCGTCGTCCCACGTCAGCTCGGAGGCCCCCTCGCCCGGGCCATCCAGCGCCCCCGGCTGGAAGGAGTCGAAACTCTCGGCCTCCGACATGTCCGCTCCCGCTTCCCGCAACCCCCTCGCCCCTCCCCTCCCCTCCCCAACAACTCCTCTCAGGCAGCGGATGGGTGGGGGGCCTCTAAAAGGGACCACGCACGGAGAACTGGCTTCAACCCGCTGGAAAACAAAGAGACACATTTCAGGAGGAGGCCCCATCCGTCCCCCCCTCCACCCAATCGCTTGTTCCCCTTATCCTCCCAGTACCCATCCCTTCACTTCCCCCTCCTCCCCTCCCACCCACCACTTGCTCCTTCCCCTGGCACCACCACTTGCCCCTCCCCCGCCACAACCAACTGCCCCTCCCCCCACCACAACCAACTGCCCCTCCCCCCCGTCCACCACCACCACGACTTGCCCCTCCCCCGCTCCCATTCCCAGCACCACTTACCCCTCCCCCACCCAGCACCACTTGCCCCTCCCCGCCACCATCACTTGCCCCTCCCACCACCACTTGCCCCTCCCCCTCCCACCACCACTTGCCCCTCCCCTCCCCTCCCCTCCCACCACCACTTGCCCCTCCCCCTGCCACCACCACTTGCCCCTCCCACCACCACTTGCCCCTCCCCCTCCCACCACCACTTGCCCCTCCCCTCCCCTCCCCTCCCACCACCATTTGCCCCTCCCCCTGCCACCACCACTTGCCCCTCCCCCTCCCACCACCACTTGCCCCTCCCCTCCCCTCCCCTCCCCTCCCCTCCCACCACCACTTGCCCCTCCCCCTCCCACCACCACTTGCCCCTCCCCCTCCCACCACCACTTGCCCCTCCCCCTCCCACCACCACTTGCCCCTCCCCTCCCCTCCCCTCCCCTCCCCTCCCACCACCACTTGCCCCTCCCCTCCCACCTCCACTTGCCCCTCCCCCTGCCACCACCACTTGCCCCTATCCCTCCCACCACCACTTGCCCCTCCCCTCCCACCACCACTTGCCCCTATCCCCTCCCACCACCACTTGCCCCCCCCTCCCCTCCCACCACCACTTGCCCCCCCCTCCCCTCCCACCACCACTTGCCCCTCCCCCTCCCCCACCCCCTCCCACCACCACTACCACTTGCCCCTCTGCCCCTCCCTCCACCACTTGCCCCCCCCCATGCCCACCCCCACCCCCATCCCATCCCCTCCCCCCACCCCACCCCACCCCACCCCACCCCCATCCCCTCTGCCCCTCCCCCCACCCCACCCCACCCCCATCCCCTCTGCCCCTCCCCCCACCCCACCCCACCCCACCCCCACCCCCACCCCCTCTGCCCCTCCCCCCACCCCACCCCACCCCCACCCCCACCCCCTCTGCCCCTCCCCCCACCCCACCCCACCCCACCCCCACCCCCTCTGCCCCTCCCCCCACCCCACCCCACCCCACCCCCACCCCCTCTGCCCCTCCCCCCACCCCACCCCACCCCACCCCACCCCACCCCCATCCCCACCCCCTCTGCCTCTCCCCCCACCCCACCCCACCCCCATCCCCACCCCCTCTGCCCCTCCCCCCACCCCACCCCACCCCACCCCCCCCACCCCACCCCACCCCCCCCACCCCACCCCCCCATCCCATCCCCTCTGCCCCTCCCCCACCCCACCCCACCCCACCCCACACCCAACCCCACCCCCTCTGCCCCTCCCCCCACCCCACCCCACCCCACCCCACACCCAACCCCACCCCCTCTGCCCCTCCCCCCACCCCACCCCACCCCACCCCACCCCCTCTGCCCCTCCCCCCAGCCCCTCTGCCCCACCCCCACCCCCACCCCCACCCCCATCCCCAGCCCCACCCCACCCCACCCCACCCCCTCTGCCCCTCCCCCCACCCCAGCCCCTCTGCCCCTCCCCCATCCCCAGCCCCACCCCACACCCAACCCCACCCCCTCTGCCCCTCCCCCCACCCCACCCCACCCCATCTGCCCCTCCCCCCAGCCCCTCTGCCCCACTTCCACCCCCACCCCCTCTGCCCCTCCCCCCAGCCCCTCTGCCCCACTCCCACCCCCACCCCCACCCCCTCTGCCCCACCCCCACCAATTGCCCCCTCCCCCCACCACTTGCCCCTCCCCCCTCCCAGTCCCAGTCCCAGTCCCAGTCCCTCTGGGTCAGTGTCAGTCCCAGTCCCTCTGGGTCAGTGTCAGTCCCAGTCCCTCTGGGTCAGTGTCAGTCCCAGTCCCTCTGGGTCAGTCCCAGTCCCAGTCCCAGTCCCTCTGGGTCAGTCCCAGTCCCAGTCCCAGTCCCTCTGGGTCAGTCCCAGTCCCAGTCCCTCTGGGTCAGTCCCAGTCCCAGTCCCTCTGGGTCAGTCCCAGTCCCAGACCCTCTGGGTCAGTCCCAGTCCCAGTCCCTCTGGGTCAGTCCCAGTCCCTCTGGGTCAGTGTCAGTCCCAGTCCCTCTGGGTCAGTCCCAGTCCCAGTCCCTCTGGGTCAGTGTCAGTCCCAGTCCGTCTGGGTCAGTGTCAGTCCCTCTGGGTCAGTGTCAGTCCCAGTCCCTCTGGGTCAGTGTCAGTCCCAGTCCCTCTGGGTCAGTCCCAGTCCCAGTCCCTCTGGGTCAGTGTCAGTCCCAGTCCCTCTGGGTCAGTGTCAGTCCCAGTCCCTCTGGGTCAGTGTCAGTCCCAGTCCCTCTGGGTCAGTGTCAGTCCCAGTCCCTCTGGGTCAGTCCCAGTCCCAGTCCCTCTGGGTCAGTCCCAGTCCCAGTCCCTCTGGGTCAGTCCCAGTCCCAGTCCCTCTGGGTCAGTCCCAGTCCCAGTCCCTCTGGGTCAGTGTCAGTCCCAGTCCCTCTGGGTCAGTGTCAGTCCCAGTCCCTCTGGGTCAGTCCCAGTCCCAGTCCCTCTGGGTCAGTGTCAGTCCCAGTCCCTCTGGGTCAGTGTCAGTCCCAGTCCCTCTGGGTCAGTGTCAGTCCCAGTCCCTCTGGGTCAGTGTCAGTCCCAGTCCCTCTGGGTCAGTCCCAGTCCCAGTCCCTCTGGGTCAGTCCCAGTCCCAGTCCCTCTGGGTCAGTCCCAGTCCCAGTCCCTCTGGGTCAGTCCCAGTCCCAGTCCCTCTGGGTCAGTGTCAGTCCCAGTCCCTCTGGGTCAGTCCCAGTCCCAGTCTCTCTGGGTCAGTGTCAGTCCCAGTCCCTCTGGGTCAGTGTCAGTCCCAGTCCCTCTGGGTCAGTGTCAGTCCCAGTCCCTCTGGGTCAGTCCCAGTCCCAGTCCCTCTGGGTCAGTCCCAGTCCCAGTCCCTCTGGGTCAGTCCCAGTCCCTCTGGGTCAGTGTCAGTCCCTCTGGGTCAGTCCCAGTCCCAGTCCCTCTGGGTCAGTGTCAGTCCCAGTCCCTCTGGGTCAGTGTCAGTCCCAGTCCCTCTGGGTCAGTCCCAGTCCCAGTCCCTCTGGGTCAGTCCCAGTCCCTCTGGGTCAGTCCCAGTCCCAGTCCCTCTGGGTCAGTGTCAGTCCCAGTCCCTCTGGGTCAGTCCCAGTCCCAGTCCCTCTGGGTCAGTGTCAGTCCCAGTCCCTCTGGGTCAGTGTCAGTCCCAGTCCCTCTGGGTCAGTCCCAGTCCCTCTGGGTCAGTCCCAGTCCCAGTCCCTCTGGGTCAGTCCCAGTCCCAGTCCCTCTGGGTCAGTCCCAGTCCCTCTGGGTCAGTCCCAGTCCCAGTCCCTCTGGGTCAGTCCCAGTCCCAGTCCCTCTGGGTCAGTCCCAGTCCCTCTGGGTCAGTGTCAGTCCCAGTCCCTCTGGGTCAGTCCCAGTCCCAGTCCCTCTGGGTCAGTCCCAGTCCCAGTCCCTCTGGGTCAGTGTCAGTCCCAGTCCCTCTGGGTCAGTGTCAGTCCCAGTCCCTCTGGGTCAGTGTCAGTCCCAGTCCCTCTGGGTCAGTCCCAGTCCCTCTGGGTCAGTGTCAGTCCCAGTCCCTCTGGGTCAGTCCCAGTCCCAGTCCCAGTCCCTCTGGGTCAGTCCCAGTCCCTCTGGGTCAGTCCCAGTCCCAGTCCCTCTGGGTCAGTGTCAGTCCCAGTCCCTCTGGGTCAGTGTCAGTCCCAGTCCCTCTGGGTCAGTGTCAGTCCCAGTCCCTCTGGGTCAGTCCCAGTCCCAGTCCCTCTGGGTCAGTGTCAGTCCCAGTCCCTCTGGGTCAGTCCCAGTCCCTCTGGGTCAGTCCCAGTCCCAGTCCCTCTGGGTCAGTGTCAGTCCCTCTGGGTCAGTCCCAGTCCCAGTCCCTCTGGGTCAGTCCCAGTCCCAGTCCCTCTGGGTCAGTGTCAGTCCGTCTGGGTCAGTGTCAGTCCCAGTCCCTCTGGGTCAGTCCCAGTCCCTCTGGGTCAGTGTCAGTCCCAGTCCCTCTGGGTCAGTGTCAGTCCCAGTCCCTCTGGGTCAGTCCCAGTCCCTCTGGGTCAGTGTCAGTCCCAGTCCCTCTGGGTCAGTGTCAGTCCCAGTCCCTCTGGGTCAGTCCCAGTCCCAGTCCCTCTGGGTCAGTGTCAGTCCCAGTCCCTCTGGGTCAGTGTCAGTCCCAGTCCCTCTGGGTCAGTCCCAGTCCCAGTCCCTCTGGGTCAGTCCCAGTCCCTCTGGGTCAGTGTCAGTCCCAGTCCCTCTGGGTCAGTCCCAGTCCCTCTGGGTCAGTGTCAGTCCCAGTCCCTCTGGGTCAGTCCCAGTCCCAGTCCCAGTCCCTCTGGGTCAGTCCCAGTCCCTCTGGGTCAGTCCAACCCCCGAACGCTGTCGGTTACAATGTGTCACCTTTCCGAACGCTGCGAACTGCCGCGTTCCATCCTCGGAACCCTGGCGTCCGCCGCATTCCAGCCCCGGTTACAATGTGTCGGTTTCCGGAAGCGGCGGATACAATGTGTCAGTTTCACTTTCCCTTCGCAATAAATGAATGGCCGGGGACTCCCCCAGATCACCCCTTCTTCTCGGCCAATTAGGACTTTGTGGGGTGGGGGGGGGGGCAGGTAGTTGAGGGTTTTGGGGGGGAAGGGCGTTGGGTTGAGGGGGGGGTGCGTGGGGTTGGGGGGGGGGGGGGTGTGAGGTTAGGGGGGGCGGGGTGTGGGGTTGGGGGGGCGGGGCGTGGGGATGGGGGGCGGGGCGTGGGATTAAGGGGCGGGGTGTGGGTTAGGGGGGCGGGGTGTGGGTTAGGGGGGCGGGGTGTGGGATTGGAGGTGGGGCGTGAGATTGGAGGCGGGGCCTGGGGTTGGGGGCGGGTGTGGAGTTTGGGATTGGGGGCGGGGTTCGGATCGGGCGGGGAGTGGGGGTAGGGTTTGGGGGTGGGCAATTGGGTTTGGGTGGGTGTGAGGGGAGTGGGGTTTGGGTGGGTGGGTGGAGAGTGGGGTTTGGATGGGTGGGGGATGTGGGGTTTGGGTGGGTGGGTGGTTGTGGAGTGGGGTTTGGGTGGGTGGGCACGTGGGGAGTGGGTGGGTGGGTTGGGAGTGCGATTTTGGTGGGTGGGGAGTGGGGGTGGGGTTTAGGGGGTTGGGGTTTAGGTGGGAATGTGGGGAGGGGGATTTGGGTGGGTGTGCGGGGGTGGGGTTTGGGTGGGTGTGTGGGGAGGGGGATTTGGGTGAGTGTGCGGTGGGGTTTGGGTGGGTATGTGGGGAGTGGGGTTTGAGTGGGTGTGTGGGGACTGGGGTTTGGGTGGGTGTGTGGAGTTTGGGTGGGTGTGTGGGCAGTGGTGTTTGGGTGGGTGGGAGGTGGGGTTTGGGTGGGTGTGTGGGGAGTGGGGTTTGGGTGGGTGTGTGGGGAGTGGGGTTTGGGTGGGTGTGTGGAGACTGGGGTTTGGGTGGGTGTGTGGGGAGTGGGGTTTGGGTGGGTGTGTGGAGACTGGGGTTTGGGTGGGTGTGTGGGGAGTGGGGTTTGGGTGGGTGTGTGGGGAGTGGGGTTTGGGTGGGTGTGTGGGCAGTGGTGTTTGGGTGGGTGGGAGGTGGGCTTTGGGTGGGTGTATGAGGAGTGGGGTTTGGGTTGGTGTGTGGAGACTGGGGTTTGGATGGGTGTGTGGTGAATGGGTTTTGGGTGTGTGTGTGTGTGGGGAGTGGGGTTTGGGTGGGTGGGGTGGGGGTTTGTTTGGGTGTGTAGGGTTTGGGTGGGGAGGTTGTTGGGTGGGGAGGGGTTCATTGGGTGTGGGTTGTGAGTAGGGTCTGGGTGTGTGGGAAGGGGGTTAGGTGGGGAGGGTGTTTGGGTGGGGGAGTTGGGAGCGGGGTTTGGGTGGGGAGGGGGTTAGGTGGGGAAGAGATTTGGGTGGGGAGGGGATTTTAGGGAGTTTGGGAATGGGGTTTGGGTGGGTTGGGAGGGGGTTTGGGTGGGGAGTAGGTTGGTTGGGGAGGGGGTCTTTGGGTGCGGGTTGGGAGTGGGGCTTGGGTGGGTGGGTGGGGAGGGGTTTGGGTTGGGAGGGGGTTTGGATGGGGGTTGGGTGTGGGGTTTGTGTGGTGGGGGGTTTGGGTAGGGAGGGGGTTGGGAGTGAGGTTTGAGTGGGGAGGGGGTGGGGAGTGGGGTTTGGGTTGGGAGTGGGGTTTGGGTGGGGAGGGGGTTGGGAGTGGGGTTTGGGTGGGGAGGGGGTTGGGAGTGGAGTTTGGGTGGGGAGGGGGTTGGGAGTGGGGTTTGGGTGGGGAGGGGATTGGGAGTGGGGTTTGGGTCGGGAGGGGATTGGGAGTGGGGTTTGTGTGGGGAGGGGGTTGGGAGTGGGGTTTGGGTGGGGAGGGGGTTGGGAGTGGGGTTTGGGTGGGGAGGGGGTTTGGGTGGGGGTTGGGAGTGGGGTTTGGGTGGGGAGGGGATTGGGAGTGGGGTTTGGGTCGGGAGGGGATTGGGAGTGGGGTTTGGGTGGGGAGGGTGTTGGGAGTGGGGTTTGGGTGGGGAGGGGGTTGGGAGTGGAGTTTGGGTGGTGGGGGTTTTGGGTAGGGAGGGGGTTGGGAGTGGAGTTTGAGTAGGGAGGGGGTTGGGAGTGGGGTTTGGGTGGGGAGGGGGTTTGGGTGGGGGTTGGGAGTGGGGTTTGGGTGGGGAGGGGATTGGGAGTGGGGTTTGGGTGGGGAGTGGGTTGGGAGTGGAGTTTGGGTGGGGAGGGGGTTGGGAGTGGGGTTTGGGTGGGGAGGGGGTTGGGAGTGGAGTTTGGGTGGGGAGGGGGTTGGGAGTGGGGTTTGGGTGGGGTGGGGGTTGGGAGTGGAGTTTGGGTGGGGAGGGGGTTTGGGTGGGGGTTGGGAGTGGGGTTTGGGTGGGGAGGGGGTTGGGAGTGGGGTTTGGGTGGGGAGGGGGTTGGGAG
>NW_024471013.1:0-15968 GCF_017639515.1 Carcharodon carcharias
GGGGGAGTGAGGCAGATGGGAGGGGGAGTGAGGCAGATGGGAGGGGGAGTGAGGCAGATGGGAGGGGAGGGAGGGGGAGTGAGGGCGGGGGTGTGAGGGCGGGGGAGTGAGGGAGGGCGTGTGAGGGAGGGCGTGTGAGGGAGGGCGTGTGAGGGAGGGCGTGTGAGGGAGGGCGTGTGAGGGAGGGGGAGTGAGGGTGTGGGAGTGAGGCAGGGGGGAGTGAGGCAGATGGGAGGGGGGATTGAGGCAGATGGGGGGAGGGCGGGAGGGGGAGGGAGGGAGTGCGAGGGAGTGAGGGAGGGGGAGTGAGGCAGGGGGAGTGAGGGAGGTGGTGTGAGGGAGTGAGGGAGGGGGAGTGAGGGAGGAGTGAGGGGGGGGCGTGAGGGAGGGGGTGTGAGGGTGGGGGTGTGAGGGAGGGGGAGTGAGGGTGGGGGAGTGAGGGTGGGGGAGTGAGGGTGGGGGAGTGAGGCAGGGGGGAGTGAGGCAGGGGGGAGTGAGGCAGGGGGGAGTGAGGCAGATGGGACGGGGAGTGAGGCAGATGGGAGGGGGAGTGAGGCAGATGGGAGGGGGAGTGAGGCAGATGGGAGGGGGAGTGAGGCAGATGGGAGGGGGGATTGAGGCAGATGGGGGGAGTGAGGGAGGGGGAGTGAGGGAGGTGGTGTGAGGGAGTGAGGGAGGGGGAGTGAGGAAGGGGGTGTGAGGGAGGGGGTGTGAGGGAGGGGGAGAGTGAGGGAGGGGGAGAGTGAGGGAGGGGGAGAGTGAGGGAGGGGGAGAGTGAGGGAGGGAGGCTGAGGGAGGGAGGCTGAGAGAGGTGGGAGCGAGGGAGTGAGGGAGGAGAGGGCGAGTCAGAGGGATGCAGAGGGGCCTCTGCAGCCTCCCCGAGCACTGAGCCCTCCCTCCGATCTCCCCCACCGATTCACTCGCTGTCTTTCAGTTCCCTCACCCTCAAATCTACTGCCCCATCCCTCACCCTCAAATCTACTGCCCCATCCCTCACCCTCAAATCTACTGCCCCATCCCTCACCCTCAAATCTACTGCCCCATCCCTCACCCTCAAATCTACTGCCCCATCCCTCACCCTCAAATCTACTGCCCCATCCCTCACCCTCAAATCTACTGCCCCATCCCTCACCCTCAAATCTACTGCCCCATCCCTCACCCTCAAATCTACTGCCCCATCCCTCACCTCAAATCTACTGCCCCATCCCTCACCCTCAAATCTACTGCCCCATCCCTCACCCTCAAATCTACTGCCCCATCCCTCACCCTCAAATCTACTGCCCCATCCCTCACCCTCAATCTACTGCCCCATCCCTCACCCTCAAATCTACTGCCCCATCCCTCACCCTCAAATCTACCGCCCCATCCCTCACCCTCAAATCTACTGCCCCATCCCTCACCCTCATATCTACCGCCCCAATCCCTCACCCTCATATCTACCGACCCATCCCTCACCCCCAAATCTACCGCCCCAATCCCTCACCCTCAAATCTACCGCCCCATCCCTCACCCTCAAACCTACCGCCCCATCCCTCACCCTCAAACCTACCGCCCCATCCCTCACCCTCAAACCTACCGCCCCATCCCTCACCCTCAAACCTACCGCCCCATCCCTCACCCTCAAACCTACACCCATCCCTAACCCTCAAATCTACCCCCATGCCCCATCCCTCACCCTCAAATCTACTGCCCCATCCCTCACCCTCAAATCTACTGCCCCATCCCTCACCCTCAAATCTACCCCCATCCCTCACCCTCAAATCTACTGCCCCATCCCTCACCCTCAAATCTACCCCATGCCCCATCCCTCACCCTCAAATCTACTGCCCCAATCCCTCACCCTCAAATCTAACCCCATCCCTCACCCTCAAACTAACACCCCCATCCCACACGACTTTGAATCTGCCCACACCCCCTTGAGCCTAACCCCATCACTGCCCCCCTCGGACCTATCCCCCAACCCCCTCGAACCTACAACCGTCCCCCTCGAACCTACCCCCCATCCCCCTCAAATTTATCCCCCCACCCCCTCAAACCTACACCATTCCCCGTACCCCTCGAACCTACTCCCCCATCCCCCTCAAACCTACCCCCGTACCCCTCAAACCTACCCCCATCCCCCTCAAACCTACCCCCATCCCCCTCAAACCTACCCCCATCCCCCCTCAAACCTACCCCCACCCCCCTCAAACCTACCGCCATCCCCCTCAAACCTACCCCCATCCCCCTCAAACCTACCCCATCCCCCTCAAACCTACCCCCATCCCCCTCAAACCTACCCCATCCCCCTCAAACCTACCGCCATCCCCCTCAAACCTACCCCCATTCCCCGTACTCCTCAAACCTACCCCCTGCCCCCTCGAACCTACCCCCGTCCCCGTCCCCCTCAAACCTACACCCCATCCCCGTCCCCCTCAAACCTACCCCCCGCCCGCCTCAAACCTACAACCCAACCCCGTCCCCCTCAAACCTACCCCCATCCGCCTCGAACTTACCACCCAACTCATCAAACCTGCTCCATCACCTCAAATCTACCACCACCCCCTCAAACCTACTCCTTGTCCCCCTCGAACTTAACCCCATCCCCACCCCCAGAACCTACACCCCCATCCCCCTCCAACACACCCTCCCATCCCCCTCCAACACACCCTCCCATCCCCCTCCAACACACCCTCCCATCCCCCTCCAACACACCCTCCCATCCCCCTCCAACACACCCTCCCATCCCCCTCCAACACACCCTCCCATCCCCCTCCAACACACCCTCCCATCCCCCTCCAACACACCCTCCCATCCCCCTCCAACACACCCTCCATCCCCCTCCACACACCCTCCCATCCCCCTCCAACACACCCTCCATCCCCCTCCAACACACCCTCCATCCCCCTCCAACACACCCTCCATCCCCTCCAACACACCCTCCATCCCCCTCCAACACACCCTCCATCCCCCTCCAACACACCCTCCATCCCCCTCCAACACACCCTCCATCCCCCTCCAACACACCCTCCATCCCCCTCCAACACACCCTCCATCCCCCTCCAACACACCCTCCATCCCCCTCCAACACACCTTCCAACACACCCTCCATCCCCCTCCAACACACCCTCCATGCCTCACCCCCCCTTGAATTTACCAACTACCCCCTTGAAGCTACCCCCTGTCCCCCTCCAACCTACCCTCCACCCCCCTCCAACCTACCCTCCATGCCTCATCCCCCTTGAACTTACCACCCACCCCCCTCGAACTTAAACCCCCGTCCCCCTCGAACCTACCCCCATCCCTGCCCACCTCAAACCTACACCCCCCGCCCCTTCAAACCTACCTCCCGTCCCCCTCAAACCTACCACCCCGTCCCCCTCAAACCCACCCCCCCGTCCCCCTCAAACCTACCCCCCGTCCCCCTCAAACCTACCCCCCTGTCCCCCTCAAACTTAACCCCCCATGCCCCCTCCCCCCTCCTCCTCAAACCTACCTCCCTGCTTCCTCCCCCCTCAAAACTACCCCCATCTCCCACTTCTCAGATCATAACCCCTGAAATTTTCTTGGTTTGGTTGGTTTTGGTGGGGGAGTGGGGGAGGAAGGGGGTCATGTGGCAGTAAGGAGATCACATGACCACCATCACCAAGAGGATCGGGGAACCCGCACATGCGCAGTGTTGAGGAGCGCTCAATTTTTTTTGGTCAGGTTACGGGAGGGGGGGGGGGGGAGGGAGGGTTGTTCCTCACTCCTCCATCACATGACCCCACCCCACCCCCCCCCCCCCCCCCCCCTCAAAGCCACCCAGCCTCGCACATGCGCAAAGGAACCCGGGGGGGGGGAGGAGGGGGGAGAGAGGCGGAAGTGAGCCCTTTGACCCCGGAAATGCTGGATGATTGTGGGGGGGAGGGGGTAAAGAGCGATAGATAGAAAGAGGAATAAACACGATATTAATTTGAACTAAAAGCTTCAGGGTCGATTTTTTTTTCCCGCCCCCGAGTTTAAACATTTCCTCCGGCGACGGGAATAAAACGTTAGATTCGAAATTTTAACGATTTTTTTTTTACCTCATGAATGCGGCTCGCGATTGACGGTCCCGGTTGAGATTTCCACCTTTAATTTATTTATTTAATTTATTCGGTATTTTTATTTATCTTCCCTTATATCAATTTTTTTTTTAAAGCTCTCTCTCTCTCTCTCTCTCGACGAAAGGCGACCGGCCTCGAACCCGCTCCCTCTCCGCGCGCCGCTTGGGGGCCGCCGACAGCGGATGACCCGCCCCTTCCGCCTCCCCGCTCCCCATTGGCCGGCCGGCCCGTCCGTCAACCCTATCCCCGCCTCCCGCCTCCCTCCTCCCGCCCCTCCCCCGCCCTTATTGGCCTGGCCGGCCCGTCCGTCAACCCTCCTCCCAACTCCCCCCCCCCCCAACCACCCTCCCTCCCTCCCTTATTGGCCGCCCGGCCCGTCTGTCAACCCCATCCCCGCCTCCCTCCTCCCGCCCCTCCCCCTCCCTTATTGGCCGGCCCGTCCGTCAACCCCATCCCCCGCCTCCCGCCCCGCCCCTCCCCTCCCTTATTGGCCGGCCGGCCTGTCCGTCAACCCCATTTCCCCCCCCCCGCCCTTATTGGTCGCCCGGCCCGTCCGTCAACCATCCTCCCCCCCCCCCCACCTCCTTCCCTCCCTTATTGGTCGCCCGGCCCGTCCGTCAACCCTCCTCCACGCACCCCCCCCCCCCCGCCTCCCCCACTCTAACCCGCTACCCCCGCCCCCCCCCCCCCCCCCCCCCCACAATTGGATGACCGGCCGCCCCACCCCCCCACCAACAACCCGACTTCACTCCCCATTGGCTGCGCGGCCCGTCCGGCAACAACACTACCCACCCCCCCCCCTTCAACACGTCTCCTCGCTCCCCATTGGCTGGTCGACTCGTCCGTCAACAATACCAACCCCCCCCCCCCCGCCCTCGTCTCCTCGCTCCCCATTGGCTGCCCGGCTCGTCCGTCAACAACACCCCCCCCTCCTCCTTTCTCCCCAGTGGACGCCCGGCCCATCGTCCACAACACCACCCCTACAACCCCGCCTCCTCGCTCCCCATTGGCTGGCCGGCTCGTCCGTCAACAACAACACCCCCTCGCTCCCCATTGGCTGCCCGGCTCGTCCGTCAACAACAACCCCCGCCCCCAACTGCTCCTCGCTCCCCATTGGCTGCCCGGCCCATCGTCCTCAACACCCCCCCTACAACCCCACCTCCTCGCTCCCCATTGGCTGGCCGGCCCGTCCGTCAACAACACCCTCTCTTCCACGCACCCCATTTGCTGACCGGCCCGACCTGTCAGTCTCGTCACCCCACCCACCCTCGCTCCCCCAGCCCATCCGTCCACAACACCACCACCCGCCCCCTCCAACCCCGCCTCCTCGCTCCCCATTGGAGGCACGTCTCGTCTGTCAACAACACCCCCCTCCTCCTCGCTCTCCATTGGCTGCCCGGCCCGTCCGTCAATAACACCCGCCCCTCTCCCTCCTCTTCGCTCCCCATTGGCCGCCCGGCCCGTCCGTCGACTCCCCCCTTCCCCATTGGTCAGCCGGCCCCGTCCCGTCCAGCAACCCGCCCTACCGCCGCCCCCTCCTGGATCCCCGCTCCCCATTGGCTGTTCGGCCTGTCTGTCATTCCTTACCGGCTCCCCGATTGGCCGCTCCGTCAGGCTCCCCTACCTACCCACCTCCCCCCTCTCATTGATTGGTCGGCCGGCTCGCCGTCTTCCCGCCCACCCCCCCCAACGTCGCTATTGGTTTAGCCGCCCCCTCCCCACCCCCCAGCTTCAATTTGCCGTTCACTTGCGCGCCCCCCGATTGGCCCCCACCCGGCTCCCCGCCCACCGCTCACGGCGATTGGTTAGCTGCCCTGTCCATCACCTATCCCCCACACAACTCTTTCCGCTGTTGTGACGTCGGGCCCCGCTATTGGCCCTGCCGGCCGCTGCCGCTCATGCCGATTGGCCCTGCCCTTGTCCATCACCGCTAACTCCCCGCCTACTCCCTTCTTGTGACGACGCGATAAGCTATTGGTCCACCAGGCATCGCCCCCCCCCCCCCGCTCCCGCCGCTCATGTCGATTGGTCGCCCCCAACGGTCCATCAACTCTAACAGCCTGCCCGCCCCCTGTTGTGACGTCGCGTCCACCCACCGCTCTAACAACAACTATCCTTCGCTGCTATTGGTCGCCTGCGCTGCCCCGTCGTTCCTGTTGCCCGCCCCCTCGCCCTCGATTGTGACGACAAGCAACGCTATTGGTCAGTCTGCTACTGAGCTTTGCCTCTATTGGTGGGTCGCCATGTCTGTCATGATCGGTTGCCCGCCCCCCCCAACCACCACCACCACCACCACCACCACCACCACGCACGCCGCTATTGGTCTTCCCCCACCCCCACCCCCACCCCCACCCCCACCCCGAAGCCAATCGCCTTCATTGTGGCCCGGACGCCTCGCGGGCGATTGGTCAGGCCGCCTGTCGATCATCCAGGACCCCGCCCTACCCCCCCCGACCTCCTCCGTTGCCCAGTCATCCATCAGGCCGGCCTGCGATTGGCCGGAGGGGCTGTCAGTCAGCCGAAGGTGGGGTGGAGGAGGAGGAGGAGGAGGAGCGGGAGAGGCGCGGGGCCCTCTGATTGGACCGGGGGACGTTGGTGGTTGGTTGGGGTGGGGGGGTCAACGGAGGGCGGCCATTTCCGGCCCCGCTGCTTCGGTGCGAAAGGGGAAGAGGGAGGGAGAGAGAGAGAGAGAGAGAGTGAGGCCCCCTCCCCCACCCACCCACCCACCCCCCCCCCCCCCCCTCCCTCCCCCTGGTCTGGGCCCAGAGAGAGAGAGAGAGAGGCCCGGGCACTGAGGACCAGACACTGACAGAGACACAGACAGAGAGAGAGGATGGGAGAGAGCGGCAACCCCTCGGGGAGGTGAGGGGGGCCAAATACAGGGGGCGGGGTGGATACGGGGGTGAGATACAGGGGGTGGGATATGGGGGGGGTGGAGGGATACAGGGGGAGGGATATGGGGGTGAGATACAGGGGGAGAGAAATGAGGGGAGATACAGGGGGAGGGATATGGGGGTGGGATACAGGGGGAGGGAAATGAGGGGAGGTACAGGGGGAGGGATATGAGGGGGAGGGATATGGGGGTGGGATACAGGGGAGGGATATGAGGGGAGATACAGGGGGAGGGAAATGAGGGGAGATACAGCGGGAGGGAAATGAGGGGAGAGATACAAGGGGAGGGATATGAGGGGAGATACAGGGGGAGGGATATGAGGGGAGATACAGGGGGAGGGATATGGGGGTGAGATACAGGGAGAGGGATACGGGGGAGGGATAAGAGGGGGGATCTGAGGGGAGATACAGGGGGAGGGATGTGGGGGTGAGATACAGGGGGAGGGATATGAGGGGAGATACAGGGGGAGGGAAATGGGGGTGAGATACAGGGAGAGGGATAAGAGTGGGGATCTGAGGGGAGATACAGGGGGAGGGATATGGGGGTGAGATACAGGGGGAGGGATATGAGGGGGGATATGGGGGTGAGATACAGGGGGAGGGATATGGGGGGGTGAGATACAGGGGGAGGGATATGAGGGAAGATACAGGGGAGGGATATGGGTGTGAGATACAGGGGAGAGATACGGGGGGGCTGGATACGGCGGTGAGATACGGGGGGCGGGATACGGCGGTGAGATACGGGGGAGGGATATGGGTTGAGATGCAGTGGGGGAGGGAAATGGGGGTGGGATACGGGGGAGGGATATGAGGGGAGAGACAGGGGAGGGATATGAGGGGAGATATGGGGGGTGAGATACAGGGCGAGGGATACGGGGGGGCGAGATACAGAGCGACGGATACGGGGGTGAGATACAGGGGAGGGATACAGGGGGTGTGAGATACAGGGGAGGGATACAGGGGGGGTGAGATACAGGGGAGGGATACAGGGGGGGTGAGATACAGGGGGAGGGATATGGGGTGTGAGATACAGCGGGAGGGATATGTTGGGTGAGATACAGGGGAGGGATATGCGGGGTGAGATACAGGGGAGGGATATGGGGGGTGAGATACAGGGGGAGGGATATGGGGGGTGAGATACAGTGGGAGGGATATGGGGGGTGAGATACAGGGGGAGGGATATGGAGGGAGGAATATGGGGGAGATGCAGGGAGGGGAAGGGATATGGCGAGGTATTTAGGGAAGGATAATGAATGGGGGGATACAGGGGAGAAGGATATGGTGAGATGCAGGTTGGAAGGATATGGAAGGGATGCAGGGTGTGGGTATGGGGTGTGCAGGGGGTGGATACATGGGGGATACGGGAAGGTAATGGGGAGATACAGGTTGAGGATATGGCAGAGATAAAGGGGAAGGATATGGGGGCATATGGGGAGAGGATGTGGAGATACAGGGGGTGGGATACGGGGAGGGTATGGGGGATACAGAGGGACACAATAGGGGAATATGGGGAGGTAATGGAGATTAAGAGGGAGGATATGGGAGGGATAAAGGGAGAATTCTACTGGGGGAGGATATCGGGGACGATATGGGTGAGGATATGGGGGGATACGGTGGAGGATACGAGGGGAGGGAGATGGGGGATGGATATGGGGGGGTGTGATACAGGGGGAGGATATGGGGGATGATATGGGGGAGATATAGTGGATTGGATGCTTGGAGAATATGGATTGGATACAGGGAGAATATGGAAAGAATGCGGGATGATATGGGGTAGATATAGTGGATTGGATATGGGGAGAATATGGAAAGAATGCGGGATGATATGGGGAGATATAGTGGATTGGATGCGTGGAGAATATGGAAAGAATGCGGGATGATATGTGGGAGATACAATGGATTGGCTACGGGGAGAATATGGAAAGAACATGGGATAATATGGGGGAGACATAGTGGATTGGATACGAGGAGAATATGGATTGGATACGGGGGGGCAATATGGGAAGAATGCGGGATGATATAGGGGAAATATAATGGATTGGATATGGGGAGAATATGGGAAGAATACAGGATGATATGGAGGAGATATAGTGGATTGGCTACAGGGAGAATATGGAAAGAATATGGGATGATGTTGGGGAGGCATAGTGGATTAGATATGAGGAGAATATGGATTGGATACGGAGAGAATATGGATTGGATACGGAGAGAATATGGATTGGATACGGAGAGAATATGGATTGGATACGGAGGGAATATGGATTGGATACGGAGGGAATATGGATTGGATACGGAGAGAATATGGGTTGGATACGGAGAGAATATGTGTTGGATACGGAGAGAATATGGATTGGATACGGAGAGAATATGGATTGGATGCAGGGAGAATATGGAAAGAATACAGGATGATATGGGGGAGATATAGTGGATTGGATGCGTGGAGAATATGGAAAGAATATGGGATGATATTGGGGAGGCATAGTGGATTAGATATGAGGAGAATATGGATTGGATACGGAGAGAATATGGATTGGATACGGAGAGAATATGGATTGGATACGGAGAGAATATGGATTGGATACGGAGAGAATATGGATTGGATACGGAGAGAATATGGATTGGATACGGAGAGAATATGGATTGGATACGGAGAGAATATGGATTGGATACGGAGAGAATATGAATTGGATACGGAGAGAATATGGATTGGATACGGAGGGAATATGGATTGGATACGGAGGGAATATGGATTGGATACGGAGAGAATATGGATTGGATACGGAGAGAATATGGATTGGATACGGAGAGAATATGGGTTGGATACGGAGAGAATATGGGTTGGATACGGAGAGAATATGGATTGGATACGGAGAGAATATGGATTGGATACGGAGAGAATATGGATTGGATACTGGGAGAATATGGAAAGAATACGGGATGATATGGGGGAGATATAGTGGATTGGATGTGGGGAGAATATGGAAAGAATGCGGGATGATATGTGTGAGATACAGCAGATTGGCTACGTGGAGAATATGGAAAGAATACAGGATTATGTGGGGGAGGCATAGTGGATTAGATATGAGGAGAATATGGATTGGATACGGGGAGAATATGGGATGATATGGGGGAGATATAGTTGATTGGATACAGGGAGAATATGGATTGGATACGGAGAGAATATGGATTGGATACGGAGAGAATATGGATTGGATACGGAGAGAATATGGATTGGATACTGGGAGAATATGGAAAGAATACGGGATGATATGGGGGAGATATAGTGGATTGGATGTGGGGAGAATATGGAAAGAATGCGGGATGATATGTGTGAGATACAGCAGATTGGCTACGTGGAGAATATGGAAAGAATACAGGATTATGTGGGGGAGGCATAGTGGATTAGATATGAGGAGAATATGGATTGGATACGGGGAGAATATGGGATGATATGGGGGAGATATAGTTGATTGGATACAGGGAGAATATGGATTGGATACGGGGGGTCAATATGGAAAAACTACGGGATGATATGGGGGAGATAGAGCAGATTGGATGCGTGGAGAATGTGGAAAGAATGCGGGATGATATGGGGGAGATATAATGGATTGGATATGAAGAGAATATGGATTCGATACGGGGGAGAATATGGAAAGAATACGGAATGATATGGGGGAGATATAGTGGATTGGAAGCGGGGAGAATATGGATTGGATATGGGGGGAATATGGAAAGAATACCGGATTATATGGGGGAGATATGATCAGTTGGATATGGGGAAAATATTGAAAGAATGCGGGATGATATGGGGGAAATATAGCAGATTGGATATGGGGGGGGTATGTGGCGGTGTGGATACGGTGGGGGGGATATGGCGGTGTGGATACGCCAATCGCTAACACAATCCCCTCTCTCTCTCTCTTTCCGCAGTTGATCTGCTGCCACCTGGAGCCTGCCATGAACGGGGGGATGCCCCCGTGGGCGGGGGCGCCCCCGGCCCCGCCCTCGCCCTCGACCCCGCCCTCGACCCCGCCCCTGCCGCCGGGCTGGCAGGAGTTCTGCGAGCTGCATGCCCAGGCGGCGGCTGTGGACTTTGCCCGCCGGTGCCGCGCCTTCCTGCGGGAGCGCCCCTGCCAGGCCGGCGCCGAGGCCGGCTTCGCCCGGCTCTTCGCCCGGCATTTCGAGCGCAGCTTCGAGTCGGAGGTGGGGCGGGGGAGGGGGAGCGGTGAGGGGGAGGAGGAGGAGGAGGAGGAGGAGGGGGAGGGGGGGGAGGGGGAGGGGGAGGAGGGCGGCGAGGCCCTGAGCGCCTCCTCCGTCTCCTCGCCCGCCTCGCCCCCGGCCCCAGCCACTCCGGCCGCCCGCCCCCCTCCCCCTCCCCCCCCACCTCCCCCTCCACCCACTCCCCAGCCCCCGGCTCCCCCGCCAGCCCAGACCCGCAGCTCCGAGGAGCTGGCCAAGCCCCCCCGCCTGCGCAAGCGCTTCTCCCTCCGCAGCGTGGGGCGGACAGTGAGGGGGAGCGTGAGGGGCATCCTGCACTGGAAGGGAGGGGGAGGGGGAGGCGAGGAGGGAGGGGGCGGGGAGCGCAGGAGGGCCAGCGCCGGCCCCGCCCCCGCCCCCTCCCCCTCCAACCCCCACCCCGAGCCGGCGCCCGCCGAGCGCTGGGCCCACCGCTTCGAGCGGCTGCGGCTGGCCAAGGCGGCGGCGGCGGCGACGATGGCGCCGCCTCCCCCGGTCGACCTGCGCGACGTCCGGCGCGAGGGCGTCCTCAACTACGTGGCGGCCGACGACATCAGCAGCAGCAACCGAGCTCGGTGGACCAAGTGCCGTCTGCTGCTCAGGCGAGCAGGAGAGGGGCAGGGCTACCTGCTGGAATTCTACGTCCCCCCAAAGGTAACAGACCCGTCCAAATCTAATCGGGAGGTTCGGGGCGGGAGTGAGAATAACAGACACCCGGGAGTGAGTTACAGACTGGAATCTAATCGAGGGGTTCGGGGTGGTTTATATATAGAATAACAGATACCCGAGAGTGAGTTACAGACTGGAATCTAATCGAGGGGTTCGGGGTGGTTTATATATAGAATAACAGATACCCGGGAGTGAGTTACAGACTGGAATCTAATCGAGGGGTTCGGGGTGCTTTATATATAGAATAACAGATACCCGGGAGTGAGTTTGAGACTGGAATTTAATCGAGAGGTTCGGGGTGCTTTATATATAGAATAACAGATACCTGGGAGTGAGTTACAGACTGGAATCTAATCGAGGGGTTCGGGGTGGTTTATATATAGAATAACAGATACCCGAGAGTGAGTTACAGACTGGAATCTAATCGAGGGGTTCGGGGTGGTTTATATATAGAATAACAGATACCCGGGAGTGAGTTACAGACTGGAATCTAATCGAGGGGTTCGGGGTGCTTTATATATAGAATAACAGATACCCGGGAGTGAGTTAGAGACTGGAATTTAATCGAGAGGTTCGGGGTGCTTTATATATAGAATAACAGATACCCGGGAGTGAGTTATAGACTGGAATCTAATCGAGGGGTTCGGGGTGGTTTATACATAGAATAACAGATACCCGAGAGTGAGTTACAGACTGGAATCTAATCGAGGGGTTCGGGGTGCTTTATATATAGAATAACAGATACCCGGGAGTGAGTTAGAGACTGGAATTTAATCGAGAGGTTCGGGGTGCTTTATATATAGAATAACAGATACCCGGGAGTGAGTTACAGACTGGAATCTAATCGAGGGGTTCGGGGTGGTTTATATATAGAATAACAGATACCGGGGAGTGAGTTACAGACTGGAATCTAATCGAGGGGTTCAGGTGGTTTATATATAGAATAACAGATACCCGGGAGTGAGTTAAACACTGAAATCTAATCGAGGGGTTCGGTGGTTTATTTATAGAATAACAGATACCCAGGAGTGAGTTACAGACTGGAATCTAATCGAGGGGTTCGGGCGTTTGTATATAGCATAACAGACACTCGGGTGTGAGTTACAGACTGGAATCTAATCGACTTGTTTGGAGTGGTTTATATATAGAATAACAGTCACTCGGGAGTGAGTTACAGACTGGAATCTAATCGACTTGTTCGGAGTGGTTTATATATAGAATAACAGTCACACGGGAGTGAGTTACAGACTGGAATCTAATCGAGGGGTTTGGGTGGTTTATGTATCGAATGTACAGAATATATATAGAATATATAGAATTGCAAATCCCCAGGAGTGAGTTACAGACTGGAATCTAATCGAGGGGGTCGGGGGTTAAATATAAAACAACAGATATCCGGGAGTGAGTTACTGTGTGGAATCCAATCAAGGGGTTCGGAGTGGTTTATATATAGAATAACAGACACTCGGGAGTGAGTTACAGACTGGAATCTAATCGACAGGTTCAGAGTGGTTTATATATAGAATAACAGTCACTTGGGTGTGAGTTGCAGACTGGGATCTAATGGAGGGGTTCGGGATGGTTTATATATAGAGTAACAGATATCCGGCAGTGAGTTAAATGCTGGAATCTAATCGAGGTGTTTGGAGGGTTAAATATAGAACAACAGATACCTGGGATTGAGTTACAGACTGGAATCTAATCAAGTGCTTCGGGGTGGTTAAATATAGAACAACAGATCCCCAGAGTGAGTTACAGCCAGGAATCTTATCGAGGGGTTCGGGATGGTTTATATATAGAATAACAGATACCTGGGAGTGAGTTACAGTCCGTAATCTAATCAAGGGGTTCGGGGAGTTAAATATTGAACAACAGATACTCGGGAGTGAGTTACAGACTGGGATCTAATCGAATGGTTCGAGGAGTTGAAATACAGAATATCATGTTCCCGGGAGTGTGTTGCAGTTTGGAATCTTATCGGGGGGTTTTGGAGTTGTTTACATGTAGAATAACAGATAACCAAGAGTGGGTAACAACCTGGGATCTAATCGAGGGGTTTGGTGGTTTATATATAGAATAACAGATACCTGGGAGTGAGTTACAGACTGGAATCTAATCGAGGGGTTCGGGGGGGGTTTATATATAGAATAACAGATACCTGGGAGTGAGTTACAGACTGGAATCTAATCGAGGGGTTCGGGGTGGTTTATATATAGAATAACATATACCCGGGAGTGAGTTACAGACTGGAATCTAATCGAGGGGTTCGGGGGGGTTTATATATGGAATAACAGATACCCAGGAGTGAGTTACAGACTGGAATCTAATCGAGGGGTTCGGGGTAGTTTATATATAGAATAACAGATACCCAGGAGTGAGTTACAGACTGGAATCTAATCGAGGGGTTCGGGGTGGTTTATATATAGAATAACAGATACCCGGGAGTGAGTTACAGACTGGAATCTAATCGAGGGGTTCGGGGGGGGGTTTATATATAGAATAACAGGTACCCGGGAGTGAGTTACAGGCTGGAATTTAATCGAGAGGTTCGGGGTGCTTTATATATAGAATAACAGATACCCAGTTGTGAGTTATAGACTGGAATCTAATCGAGGGGTTCGGGGTGGTTTATATATAGAGTAACAGATACCCGGGATTGAGTTACAGACTGGAATCTAATCGAGGGGTTCGGTGGGTTTATATATAGAATAACAGATACCCGGGAGTGAGTTACAGACTGGAATCTAATCGAGGTGTTCGGGGTGGGTTTATATGTAGAATAACACATCCCAAGGAGTGAGTTACAGACTGGAATCTAATCGAGGGTTTCGGGGGTTTAAATGTAAAACAACAGATATCCGGGAGTGAGTTACTGCCTGGAATCGAACCGAGGGGTTTGGAGTGGTTTATATATAGAATAACAGACACTCGGGAGTGAGTAACAGACTGGAACCTAAATCGAGGGGTTCGGTGTGGTTTATATATAGATTAACAGACACCTGGGAGTGAGTTACAGACTGGAATCAAATCGAGGGGTTCGGTGTGGTTTATATATAGAATAACAGACACTCAGGAGTGAGTAACAGACTGGAATCTAAATCGAGGGGTTCGGTGTGGTTTATATATAGAATAACAGATACCTGGGAATGAGTTACGGACTGGAGTCTTATCAAGGGATTTGGGATGGTTTATATATAGAATAACAGATAACCAAGAGTGGGTTGCAGCCTGGCATCTAATCGAGGGGTTCGGTGGATTATATATAGAATAACAGATACCCGGGGGTGAGTTACACACTGGAATGTAATCAAAGGATTGGGTCTGATTTATATATAGAATAACAGACACCCGGGAGTGAGTTACAGACTGGAATCTAATCGAGGGGTTTGGGGTGGTTTATATAGAGAGAGTGTGTGTGTGAGAGTGTGTGAGAGAGAGAGTGTGTGTGTGAGAGAGGGAGAGAGTGTGTGTGAGAGAGTGTGTGAGAAAGGGAGAGAGTGTTTGTGAGAGAGAGAGCGTGTGTGCGAGAGAGAGAGTATGTGAGGGTGAGAGAGATTTTGTGTGAGAGAGGGCGAGAGTGTGTGTGAGAGAGAGTGTGTGTGAGAGAGAGAGTGTGTGTGAGAGAGAGAGTGTGTGTGTGAGAGAGAGTGTGTGTGTGTGTGAAAGAGAGTGAGTGTGTGTGAGAGAGAGAGTGTGTGAGAGAGAGTGTGTGTGTGTGAGAGAGAGTGTGTGTGTGTGAGAGAGAGAGAGTGTGTGTGAGAGAGAGTGTGTGTTAGAGAGAGTGTCTGTGAGAGAGAGTGTGTGTGTGAGAGAGAGTGTGTGGGAGAGAGAGAGTGTGTGTGTGAGAGTGTGTGTGAGAGTGTGTGTGTGTGAGAGAGTGTGTGCGTGAGAGAGAGTTTATGTGTGAGAGTGTGTGGGAGAGAGAGAGTATGTGTGTGTGAGTCTGTGAGTGTGAGAGAGAGTGTGTGTGTGAGAGAGAGTGTTTGTGAGAGAGAGTGTGTGAGAGAGAGTGTGTGTGTGAGAGTGTGTGAGAGAGAGTGTGTGTGTGTGTGAGTGTGTGTGTGAGAGAGAGTGTGTGTGTGAGAGAGAGAGTGTGTGTGTGTG
>NW_024471014.1:0-15549 GCF_017639515.1 Carcharodon carcharias
TTCCTTGTGGTGCGGTGGCTTCTATTGTACCGCTGCTCAACCTCTGTTTTTGGATGGCTGAGAGGCGTCATGATCCACCTTCTGAGGGGATAGCCCTTGTCACCCAGCAGCCATCCATCCAGCCGGACTGTAGCACTGAAGAGCGCCGGCACCTGGGAGTGTCTGAGGATGTGGACATCGTGGGAGCTGCCTGGGTACCTTGCACAGACTTGCAGAATCAGCATCCTGTGTTCACACACTATCTGCACGTTCATGAGTGGAATCCCTTCCTGTTGACAACGGCACCGGGCTCACCTGCTGGCCTCTTGATGGCCACACATGTGCAGTCTATTGCATCCTGGACACGGGGGAAACCAGCAATGGCCGTGAAGCCTCTGGCTCGCTGTGCCTGGCTTGCTGATCCCAGCAGAAGTGGATGAAGGTCAATACCCGTCTGAACAGAGCATCTGTGACCAGCTTGACATAAGTGTGGACAGCTGATTGGGAGACACCGCAAAGATCACCCACCGAGCCGTGGAAGGAGCCAGATGCATAGAAGTGGAGGGCAACTGTGACCTTCTGAGCTGCTGGCATGGGATCTCAGGGCCAATCATCTGACAGATGTAGTGCACTATCTCCTTAACAGTCGGAGCCTCCTTCGGCACTGCACTTAGTCATACTGAGGTAGCTGCTTTGCCGCCTAAATACCCTGGCAGCGGGATAGTGGCATCTTCTGTGGCCCCTTCCACCTTGGACTACCTCTTGGCCCTGCACCCCTTGTGCCTGTGTCTGGCCTCCCAAAGGTGGCTCCCCTGGAGGCTGATTGTCCACTCCTGGCCTCCTTCTTATTCGATCCCTCCCTTCCTCCTCAGAGGAGCTGCCTCCAGTGGAGATGTCAGAACCCATATCCAGGCTAAATGGAGTCCTCCTGAAAGCTGCAGCCTGATAAAGATTACTGTCTGCAGAGTGCTGACCTGAAGGTTAAAAAGTACACAGAAAGCTGCTGGAATTCGTTCTGAGCTGCTACAGATCACACAGGCAAGTTTAAAATACTTTCTGCAATAAATACTCACAAGCTAGATTGACTACCCCACTGAGCCCTCTTATCCCACCCATGGATGAGTTTTATAAAAATGTCTCTTACCCGCCTGTCTGTTGCGCCCATGCACTGAGCCGAAGATCGCTCAGGCACCTGAAATCGGCGTCGATTGACAATTTAAGGTCTTTAACTAGCCCATCAATTAATGGCGGGTGCGCATCAAACTTCATTGCACACCCGCCCAGCAAAATATCGCAGTGGCGCCGGAACACTCACGAAGCGTCAGGCAGAAAATTCTGCCTTGATCTACTTGGCCTGACTCATTTCCAAGAGCCAGGCCCAGCAGTGCATCTTTTCTTGTGGATTGGACATATACAGCTATAGAAAATTTTCCTGAACACAATCAGGAACTATTGCCCCTTTCCACCCTTTATACTACCACTGTCCCAGGCTATATTCGGTAATTAAAGTCCCCATTATGACCACTCTGTAATGCTTGCATCTCTCTGTAATTTCCCTGCTGATTTGTTCTTCTACGTCCAAAGAGCGCACTCATCTCCTGAGGCTAAACGCTGCCTCAGGGAGATCGGCTCCAATTTAAAACTTTCAATAAAGGTGATTAAAAAATTTCCCTGCCATGAACCCTCATGTCCCCAACTCATTTGACACTGTCACATGTCCATAACTTTTATTTAAACATTTAATAAGAATTGAAATATCCTCATGAAATCTCACCCCCACCTGTGGATGAGGTTTCATGTTTTTTCCAAAGCCTGCCTGGGCTCCCGGTCTGCCCACCAACCTTAAGGTTGAATAGGCAGGTCCATCAATCATGTTAATTAGTTTTTTAATGGCCTTAATAGGCCGTTGACAGTTCGGCGGGTGCGCAACTGATTCGGCTGCACGCCCGCCGAACTGAAAATCTAAATGACTGCATGTCTGACGTATCCCCGCGTCATTTTACACATCGGCTCGCTGACCAGAAAATGCTGTCCCATATTTCCACATGGCAATCTGCACCTGTAACTCTGCAAGCTTATTTACTGCACTCCGTGCATTCACATACATGCATAGTAACCCTGATTTAGATTTTGTTATTTTCTCCCTTACCCCGACTTTACCTATTACTATTCTCTATACCAGTGCTATCTGTCCCTCCCAGTATTTTGTGCACCCTGGTATTCCTGTCTAATATTTTCTCTTAGTTCCCACAATCCTGCTGAGTTAGTTTAAAAGCCCTCCCAACAGCACTAGCAAAAACGACCTTCAAAGAACTCAATCCCAGCTCTGTTCAGGTGCAACCCATCCTGCTTGTACAGATGCCATCTCCCCAGAGCCAGTCCCAGTGTCCCAGGAATCTAAAGCCCTCCCTCCTGCATCATCTTTCCAGCCACACATTCAGCTGCCTTATCCTCCTATTTCTGTGCTCACGTGGCACCAGGAGTAATCCAGAGATTACCACATTTGAGGTCCTGCTTGCTAATTTTCCACCCAGCTTCTTAAATTCTGATTGCAGGACTACATCCACCTTCCTACCTAAGTCACTGGTCCCAATGAGCGTGAACAGCCAGAGTTGGCTGTTCACGCTCCCCCAGAAGAATGTCCTGCAGCCGCTCTGTGACATCCTTGACCCTGGCACCAGGAAGGCAACATACCATCCTGGAGTCATGTCTACGGCCACAGAAACACCTGTCTGTTCCCCAAACCCCCTATCACTAAAGTTCTTCCTTTCTTCTTCCCTCCCTCCTGTACAGCCAAGCACTCGCGGTGCCACAAACTTGGCCTCTGACTGCACTCCTCTGAGGAATCAGTGCCATCACCAGCTTCCAAAATGGAAAACCGATTTGTGAGCAGGACCCCAGGGGACTCCAGCACTACCTGCTTACTTCTCTTGGACTGCTTGGTGGTCACCCATTCCCTCTCTGTATCCAGGCCATTAGGCTGCGGTGTGACCACCTCTCTTGAACATGCTATCCACATAGCTGTCAGCCTCATGAATGCACCACAGTGACTCCAGCCACTGCTCGAGCTCTGAAACGCAGAGTTCAAGTTTCTGCAGCTGGCAGCACTTCCTGCACACGTGGTCGTCTAGGACACCGGTAGTGTCCATGACTTTACATATATTACAGGACACGCATTCCACTTGACTGAGTTGCCGTGCCATGCCTTAACTCTACTTCCTAAGTTAACTTTATTCTACTTTGGATTATTTATATCACTTTATGTTGGCCCTAAAATTCCCTTATCCCTGGCACTTCTCTGTTAAATCCAAGTACTGCAACTTGTTTTAAAAATATTACTTTTCTAATTTACTCACCAGTTCCTACTTACCAAGGCCGCCACTCTTCTTTCTGAGGAAAAGTATAAAAAGAAAGGAGCACCTCCTCCCTTCTCACCAAACTCTCCCAGTCACCAAACTCCAACTGAAGCTCTCTACTGCAACCAAACACAGCTCTTCAGTGCAGACAAAGTCAGCACTATTAAATATCCAACTGTTACACTCCCTGAACCTAGCTTCTGAAAATCTGATTAAGCCAGTTATTTAATTAACTGTATCATTGCGAGGGCATTCAGGAGGTTTCTGATTGGACGAAAAAACAGAACTCACCTTACACCTTAGTTAACCGGCATATTTGATTAAACAGCACCTCCCATTCCCTGACCATGCCAGATAACAGATATTTTACTTTCAACAGTGGTCCCAATGGCAGATTCCTGGACTGCTCAGTAACTGCTGCAAGAGACAGCAGAGTACACTCATCGTTGAATCATCTCTTCTGTACGACACTGTCACTTTTGTTACCATAACTTTATCTACCTCTCTCCCTTGCTGTAAAGTGAAGAGGCATTCCATCAACATGGCAGCACATCAGGCCTCTTAACTTTACACGGCTATACCAAAATCTAACACCTGAGTAATTAGGTCAGCACACTTTCTGGTAGAAGTCCAAACCTCATAGTTACAAAACACCATGTTAATGTGCATTCCCTTATTATCATGAAGTCCAAAGTAGAGGCAGAGCAACCTACTCTCTATTAACATCAATGGCTACACATGTCTCTCATTCACCTATTCTAGTGCTTCTCTTGGATACCACCAAGGAGGGTCTGAGGGCCAAGTTTGCAGGAAGTGATACTCTAGTCACTTTCTACAAAAGAGATTATGGGACTGAAGTGCCCTCCTCTGTCATGGCAGCTTGCTTCTGACAAGGAGCTGCACTGATTGCTAGCTAGGGCTTGCAAAGAGGCAGCCAGGTAAGTTGTCCCACATTCACTGCATGGTGCTCTGAGGGGTGGACTGGGGACTGTCAAGTGCTGTTGGCCTAAGAGATAGCAGAAACAGGCAAGTAGATGCCAACCATCAACACTCCATTGGGCCCTGGATATGTGGCCCCATTGATCGGTAAAATGTTTGGTCCAATGGCAGCTACCATTTACTCAACTGAAAGCCCCAAGAGGCAGTGTTTGCCATGATCTGTAAGCTGCTATGAAGACTATTCTATTCTTTCCCCTAATGCTGCCATGGCTGGACACTGTACTTCCAGTGAGGTAGGGACACTGACTGGTTCATGGATACTTCCTAGTTGGGAATCTGCTGCAGGTTCTGATGAAATGGCCACTTGTCCCATTGGTTTCTGCAACGAGGACAGAGAGTCCCTGATATTGACACAAAGGCAAACTGCAGATTTGAAAGCCATACCTGCCAGTTGTTGCACATGCTAAGGGGCTAACCTCTGAAGCTGCAGATAGCTGTGACGTTCCTTTTCAGGCAAATACAGATTAATTCTGGGTTCCACGATTCCAAAGCTGTAGTCAGCCTTCTCTGCAGCTCATATTGTGTAGGTGACACACCCACGCCCATTTCAGGTGGATCTCCGTTAGTAGCACTATGTCCTCTATGTCAGAAGGTTGTGGGTCCAAGTCCCACTCCAGAGACCTGAGCACAAAAATCAAGGCTGACACTCCAGTGCAGCACTGAGGGAGTGTCGTACTGGAGCAGAAGCTTGTCCTTTATGGTGCTTCAAGGAATATTAGGGCAGCAGAAGAGGTTTTCAGCCATAACCTAGTGCCAGAGATCTGCTGGTCTCACCAACTGCCACAGATGAAGCATGGACAAGTGCTATTGTCTTCTGCTTAAAAGCATGAGGGTTTATGGTGGGGTTGCCACCTTCATTGGCCTGCCTTTGTCAGGCAGCATTCTCCTACAGGAAGTAAATAATTGGAAGTTGAGGAGTATCTGCCAAGTGCCATATGATACAACACAGGTCTTCAGCCCATCATGCCTATATTGGCTCCTTGGTAGAACTATCCAATTTGTCCCACATCCCTGTTCTTACCTTGTAGTCTTGTATTTTTTTCTCTTCAAGTATTTACTCAATTTCCTTTAAAAGTTACTAGTGAATCTGCTTCCACCACCCTTCAGGCAGGGCAAATCACAACAACCCGCTGTGTAAAACATCCTCTCTGGTTCTTTTGCCGATTACCTTAAATCTGTGTCCTCTTTTTGCTGACCGTTATATCATTGGAAACAGCTTTTCCTGGTTTAATCTATCAAAATCATTTGTGATTTCAAACATCTCAATCAAATCTTTTCTTAACCTTTTCTGTTCGAAGGAGAACAAACCCAGCCTCTTTAGTCTTTTCACAGAACTGATACTATTCATGGTACCATCCTAGTAATTCTCTTTTTCACCGTCTCCAAGGTTTTGACATCCTTCCAAAAATGTAGTGCCTAGAATTCACCACAATTCTTCAACTGAGACCTAACCAGTGCTGTATGAAGATGTAACACAACTTCCTTCATTTGTATTTTATGCTCCATTAATAAAGTCAAAGATCCCACATGCTTTTTTTTAAACAGCTTGTCTTACCACTTTCAAAGCTGCCTGTACATACACAAGGATGTTCTATTCCTTTCCCCTCATTAAAATTGTACCAATTAGTTTATACGGTCATGCTTTCGAAATTTTTAACTTCACACATTCTGCATTGAATTTCATCTGCCACGTATCTGCCCATTGCCCCAGACTGTTCATGTCCTCCTGAAGTCTATTGTTTATCCTTCTCAATGTTTACTACATTTCTGAGTTTCACATCAGCTGCAAGCTTTGAAATTACATCCAATGTACCTCTTTTCAGGGAAAGTTAAGTAAGGAAAGCAGGTATCAGTGTCAATGTGGAAGAAAGGGTTTTGAGATTATGTATGCAATTATTACTGTTAGCGATAAAAACAGAGAATGCTGGAAAAACTCAGCAGGTCTGACAGCATCTGTGGAGAGAGAAACAGAGTTAATGTTTCAGGTCCAACATGACTTCTTCTGAGCTGAAGAGGAGCAGAAATGTTATGTGGCTTATTCTGTAGAAGAGGTGGAGCAAAATACAAGTTCAGGGATAGGTAATAGCTCAGGAGAGATTTGGCAAAGTTTTTTTTAATGTATTTATGGGATGTGAGCATCGCTGGTTATTTATTGCCCATCCCTAATTGCCCTTTAAGACATGGTGGTGAGCTGCCTTCTTGAAACGCTGCAGTCCATGTGGTGTAAGTACACCCATAGTGCTGTTGGAGAGGGAGTTCCAGGATTTTGACCCAGTGACGGTGAAGGAATGGCAATATATTTTCAAGTCAGGATGGTGAGTGGTTTGGAGGGGAACTTCAACGTGGTGGTGTTCCCATCTATCTGTTGCCCTTATCCTTCTAAATGGTAGTGGTCGTGGGTTTGGAAGGTGCTGTCTAAGGAGCCTTGGTGAGTTCTGCAGTGAAGTGCATCTTGTAAGATGGTACATATCTGCCATTCTGCATCGGTGGTGGAGGAAGTGAATGTTTGTGGAAGGGGTGCCAATCAAGTGATTTGCTTTGGCCTGGATCATGTCAAGCTTCTTGAGTGTTGTTGATCTACACTCATTCAGGCAAGTGGAAGGTATTCCACTATTAGCACCTTCTTAGTATTTAACACTATCATTAACATTCCCTTTGCCTTGTACCCATGACATCTTTGTCAATCTCTCCTGAGCTCCCAGCTATCCCTGACCTTCTATTTTACTCCACCTGCTCCATCCCCTCTTAAAAGTATAAAATCCATCATATTTCTACCTCTCTTCAGCTCTGAAGAAGAGTCATACGGACTTGAAACATTAACTTTGTTTCTCTCGCTACACATGCTGCCAGACCTGCTGAGTTTTTCCAGCATTTTCTGTTTTCATTTCAGATTTCCAGCATTCGCAGTATTTTACTTTTATATTACTGTTAGTGAACTGGGTAATCACAGTGAAAAATGCTGAGTTAGAGCTTTCCTTAACCAGAATGCAATGTGAAGGGTTAATTGTCAAAAGGGTTGCTTTAAGAAGTTGAAGTGTGAGCTGTGCCTACGTGGGCAAGGAAAAGGAAGTCTGTCTAGTGTGTTATTTTGCATGCCCTGGTCAGGCGGTGGAATGTTTTTTTAGTTTGCAGTCCTGTAGTGCAGAATTACAGCCACTCAAAAGGTCTGGTGTGCCACTCTTGCAGAATAACAGATGCATAATACAAAGGAGAGAACAAGCACTGCAGATTGTCATCAGAGATTCTCAGCAGAGAAGGAAGGATTGGAACTATCACCATCTCACAATCCATAATCAGAGCTAGCAATATTGATAGCGTATTTCGGCAGAATGACAGCATTAATCTCCCAGACCCACATCTCTATAAGACAAGTCATCTTTAATATTTTAAGAATTATCATCACTGTAACCATGTGCATTTCAACATTTGTAGGGTTTCATGTTTAAATGTTAATCATCTCTCATTTAGGGACAATGTGTGAAGAAATCCAATCCCTGTCCATAGATAAAGAGAATTCCTCAGAGAAGCTCAGTCCTGATGAAGTTTGTGCCATCACAGGGCATATGCAAACAGGTACCAGCATACCAGCTGGCAAATACAAGCACATTGGTGAGTCCTCTTAGACAGTTAGATGGATGTCACCAAGTGAATTGCGAGGCCCAAGTGATCACGAGCAGAGAGTGGTAGTAGGTACAGCAGTGGAAAGTCTGTGTCAGAGGGTGCAATCCTTTCCAAGATCTGCTCAGCTGGTTGGAGATGTGTATCCAGGTCTGGTCCCATAAATTAAAGAAAAATGATTGAGCAGCAAATGTGCAAGATACCGGCGTGCCTTCTAGGCTTGCTTTCCACAATGTACTAGAGGAGGAGCAGCTCCAACATTCATGGAGTGATGTCAGAGGCCACTGTGAAGAGACAATCTTCCATTGAGGGTCTGGCTGCCTCAGTGGAAGTTGCATCATGACACACAAATGAATCCCTGCAGAGCTGGGCAATGAGCAGCCCTACCCACAGAACTTCAACATACCTACCGCCTTTACACTAAATGACAGATTGGCTAGACATGGGCTTTCAGGGCATCACCGATCCCCTCCAAGCTGCTGTCCAGCAGAGAGGCAGGAATGATGTGTCACTGGTCCAGGAGAGGGACGACTGTGATAGAACACATGAGAAGGTATTGTTGACAATGCTATCAAGTACCACTTACACAGCAATAGCCTGCTCATGAATGTGCAATTTAGGTTCTTGAAAGGCCACTCAGCTCCTGATCTCTTTACAGCCTTTCTCCAAACATGAACAAAAGAGCTGAACTCCAGAGGTGGGGTGAGAGTGAATGCCCATAACATCAAAGCAGCATTTAACACAAGTGTGGCATCATGGAACCATAGCAAAATTGATGTCAATGGGAATCAGGAAAAAACCCTCCACAAAGAAGAATGGCTGTAATTGTTAGAGGCCAATCACCTCAGTTCCAGACATTGCTGCAGGAGTTCTTCAGGATAGCATCCTAAGCTCAACTATCTTCCGCTGCTTCATCAATGACCTTCCCTCTGTCATAAGGTCAGAAGTAGGATGTTCAAGAATGATTGCTTGCAGTTTTCAATAGCATTCACAACCCCTCAGATACTGAAACATCCTGTGCCCATATGCAGGATAGCATTCAGGCTTGGGCTGATAAGTAGAAAGTAATATTCGCACCACACCAGGTAATGACGATCTCTAACAAGAGAAAAATAACATATTCTCTTGACATTCAATGGGAATTACCATTGCTGAATGCCCCCCCATCACCATCCTCAGGGTTACCATTCACCAGAAAATTAACTGGACTGGTCATATAAATACTGCGGCTACAAGGATAGGTCAGCGGCTGAGAATTCAGCAGGAAGGAACTCACTTGCTGACTCTTCTGTCCACCATCTACAAGGCACAAGTCAGAATATTCTCCAATTGCCTGGATTAGAAGGCTCCAACAACACTCAAGAAGCTCACACCATCCAAGTCAAAAAGATCCTGCTTGATCGGTACCCCATCCACCACCTAAAAATTCATTCCCTCCACCACCAAAGTGAACTGGCAGCAATGTGTACCATCTCAAAGATGCACTTCAGCAACTCACCAAGGCTCCTTCAAAAGCACCTTCCAAATCCATAAACTCTACCACCTAGATGGACAAGGGCAGGAGAGCATGGGAACACGACTACCTGCAAGTTCCCCTCCAAGCCACACACTATCCTGACTTGGAACTATATTGCTGTTTCTTCACTGTTGTGGGATCAAAATCCTGGAACTCCCTTCCCAACCTGATGGATTTCAGTGGTTCATGAGGGCAGCTCACCACCACCTTCTCAAGGGGAATTAGGTATGAGTAACAAACACTGGCCTTGCCAATGATGCTCACATTCCATGAAAGAATTTTAAAAAATCTATTTACTGGACTTAAATAGCCACATTTATCATTGAAAATGTTTGGAAAACCTTTTTTTAATTTTCTTTCAAAAACACACGATTCAATGAACTACATCTTATCAAAATATATCAACTGGTTAAAAGCAAAATACTGCGGATGCTGGAAATCTGAAACAAAAAACAAAAATAACTGGAAAAACTCAGCAGGTCTGACAGCATCTGCGGAGAGGTATACACCCACTAGGGCTATCTGTCACTTGCTCATCCTGCCTTCTAACATATACTCTTTTGTCTTTTCATGTTATAAAGTGGTTCTGTATGAATCTTTCATTCAGAATGAAAGTCTCTCCTTCTTTCTATCTTGTAAATGCTCAAAACAAAATATTTTAATCTATTTTTAAGATACTGCTTAAACCTACCTCTTTTCCAAGAAATTGGTCACCTGTCCTATTTGTCTCCTACATGGTTCAGTGTAAGTTTGTGTTCAAGAACACTACTTTAAAGGGGTTTGGGATGTATTACTATGTAAAAGGCGCTTTTTGAATGCACTTTGTTGTAGTTGCACAACAAAACAAGCTCAAATGATACAAGCCGGGTCTTTTTCCGATCTCGCCCCTTCAGGCATAAACCTTGCTGGGGTGGCTGGTTTTCTTGGGCAGCAGCACAGCTTGGATGTCGGGCAGGACCCCAACCTGGGCTATGGTGACCTCTCCCAGCAACTTGCTGAGCTCCTCGTCGTTGCGGATGGCGAGCTGCAGGTGATGGGGGATAATGCGGGTCTTCTTGTTGCATGGGCCACGTGCCGGCCAGCTCAAAGATCTCAGCCGTCAGGTACTCGAGGACGGCAGTCAGGTAGATAGGGGCTCCGGCTCTGACATGCTCGGCATAGTGACATTTGCGCAGTAGCCAGTGTATATGGCCGACGGGGAAACTGGAGTGCGGCTCTGGAGGAGCAAGTTTTGGCCTTGGCGCGACCATTGCCTCCAGTTTTACCGTGACCAGACATCTCTCCCTCAGACCAACCTTCTCCGACTGACAGCCAAAGAATGAGCACTGGAATGTGTTCACCTTGAATTTTCTAAATATTTAAACAGACTTTTCATTTAATATTGTAAGCTCTGCTGAAGGATTTTACAAGGACAAGTTCATAATTTATATTAATTTAGATTCCAAATCTAGTTCTGATTTGAAGGCTCTAGGATGGATTATAATCTAAACCTTATATTTTAAGGCTACTTCATAACCACAGTGCAGCGGGACTCTATTAAATAACAACTGTGACAATCCTTGCCTGTACTCATTGCATAAAGTCATCAATGCAAATGAGCTTCTGTGTTGAGGTGTATCTCAAATCAAATGATGCCTAATTCCCTGGACAATAAGGAATCAAGTCATGTAACTCTATTAACAGGTGAAAAGGGAAATGCTTCTTTTTCTCAATCTAACCAACAAAATAATGTGGACTCTGTGTAAGAATGACATTTAGCTAAAAAGCAAAATCTACCTAATTGACTTGATAAAAATTAATTGTCCATGAGAGTTATTACTTAAGGTAAGACATAACAAGGACAGTAATAGATATAAACAGGGAGAGGCTGACTGCAGTGTGAAAGAAAGATAACAAAATAGTTTCCCAGGTGAAGAGTATCATTAAAGAAATGGCTCGACATTTACTCGGAGATGCGTTGGAGCTAGTCAGGGAGGTCGGTGTGGTGGCTGAGGGAGGTAGTGTTGGGTGGTGTGAGAAAACCAAAAGTAAGTTTGGCACATCTGTCGATGACCTTTTAATTTAACCAATCCGTTATCAATTTACTTCTGGGTTTCTCATCCAAGCCACAGTAATGTGCCTGATTGCATGATACAATCTCAACTCCACTATTTAAAAGGCCAATATGAATTTGGAATTCAGAGGAGCTGCAGTTTGGAACAAAAAGGAACATGAAGCAAAACGGTAGATTCGAGACAGACAAGGCCTGCACCATATTTTCATGATGTCTCCCAAACCGTGTTGCTGGGGACTGTGAGGATTCACAAGGAGATACTCTTGCACAACAATGGAAGGTCCTGCTGCTGCCACAATGGTAGTGTGGCTAACTGTGGCTCAGCAGGACCATTTGTGCCATGCTCTGAGAGTCAGTTCAGGAAGCACTTTAAATCAGGTGTGGAAAAGGGAGCACAGCTGCACATTCACCTTTATCTTGCTAAGAGTGTCACCCTAACTCTTCTCTCTGCCTTAAGTCTACTCCATTATATCACTCCTCACAACACTCACCTTGCATACCCACAAATCTTGTCTTTCTAAGCACTTCTTCAGATCCCCATCTTTCCATTCATCACTGCCACTCACCCTCATCCTTCCGCAATGTCATGCCCATTCTATAGACACTCAGACCAAATGCAATCCATCCATTAGTTAGTCACATGTTATTACACTCACATAGTAAGTTCTTGATTTTGTTGCAAGAGAAGAGAGCACAGAACACCAGAGTACGACAAAATTGAAGGTTGCCCTCCACAAATTTATCAGCTCACAAGTTCAAGGGAGGGAGAGTCGAAGATAAATGTAGTTTCAACAAGATCATTATTGGAGATTTGGAGACAGGGATCTTCCAGCTGCCTAGTGGCACAATAAACTATTAGTAATCCACATGTCATAAAGCACTCAGTCATGTTAGCAACAGAGGAAGTCATTTATCCCTCAAGACTGTTTTGTCATTGAATGAGATCAGAGTCACTGAATCACACAGTGCAGAAGAGGCCCTTCGGCCCAAAAAGTCTGCACCGACAGGTGAGAAATACCTGACCTACCTACCTAATCCCATTTACCAGCACTTGGCCCATAGCCTTGAATGTTATGACGTGCCAAGTGCTCATCCAGGTACTTTTTAAAGGATGTGAGGCAACCTGCCTCCACCACCCTCCCAGGCAGCGCATTCCAGGACCGTCACCACCTTCTGGGTAAAAAAGTTTTTCCTCACATCCCCTCTAAACCCCCTGCCCCTCACCTTGAACTTATGTCCCCTTGTGAATGACCCTTCAACTAAGGGAAACAGCTGCTCCCTATCCACCCTGTCCATGCCCCCCATAATCTTGTACACCTCGATCAGGTCGCCCCTTGTCTCTCTGCTCCAACCTTTCTTCATAACTTAAATGTTTCATCCCAGGCAACATCCTCCTCTGCACCCCCTCCAGAGCAATCACATCCTTCCTATAATGTGGTGACCACAAACTGCACACAGTACTCCAGCTGTGGCCTCACCAAGGTTCTATACAACTCCAACATGACCTCCCTACTTTTGTAATCTTGCCTCGATTGATAAAGGCAAGTGTCCCATATGCCTTTTTCCACCACCCCACTAACATGCCCCTCTGCCTTCAGAGATCTATGGACACACAGCAAAGGTCCCTTTGTTCATCAGAACTTCCTAGTGTCATGCCATACATTAAATACTTACTTGTCAAATTACTCCTTCCAAAGTGTATCATGTCACACTTTTCAGGGTAAAAATTCCATCTGCCACTTATCTTCCCATTTGACCACCCCATCTGTTTCTTCCTATAGCCCAAGGCACTCAATCTCACTGTTAACCACCCGCCAATCTTTGAGTCATCCGCAAACTTACTAATCCTACTCCCACATAGTCATCTATGTCATTTATATAAATAACGAAATATAGGGAACCCAGTACAGATCCCTGTGGTACGCCACTGGACACTGGCTTCCAGTCACTAAAGCAGCCTTCTGTCACCACTCTCTGTCTCCTACAACTAAAACCAATTTTGAATCCACCTTATCAAATTACCATGTGCATTTGCCTTCTTTTTAAGTCTCCCATGTGGGACCTTGTCAAAGGCTTTGCTAAAATCCATATAAACTACATCAATTACACTACCCTCATCTACACACCTGGTCACCTCCTCAAAAAAAATCAGTCAAATTTGTTAGGCATGACCTCCCTCTGACAAAGCCATGCTGACTATCCCTGATCAAACCTTGCCTCTCCAAGTGGAGACAGATTCTCTCCTTCAGAATTTTTTCCAATAGTTTCCCTACCACTGACGTGAGACTCACTGGTCTGTAGTTCCCTGGCTTATCTCTACAACCCTTCTTAAATAGCGGAACCACATTAGCTATTCTCCAATCCTCTGGTACCTCCCACTTGGCCAGAGAGGAATTAAAAAATTTGGGTCAGAGATCATGCCTGATTATCTACCTTTGCTTCATATTCTTTCATACCTTTTGTTGACAAAACTTTTCAATCTTAGTTCTAAATATGACAAGTCCTCAAGTATCAATTGCAATTTATGAAAGAGAATTCCAAACTTCTACCACTTTTCTTTTGTAGAAGTGTTTCCTAGTTTTCACTCCTGAAAAGTCTGCCTCTAATTTTTAACCTATGCCCCCTAGTCTTGACCTCCCCAGCCAGTGGAGATAGTTCCTCCCTATGCACCCTATCTTTTCCTTTAATATCTGAAAACTTCAATCAAACCACCCCTTAACCTTCTAATTCCAGGGAACACAACCATGGCTTGTGTAATCTGTCCCTGTACCTTAATCCCTGGTGTCCAGGTCTCATTCTGGCAAATCTACACTATATTAATTCCAAAGCCAGTATCTCCTTTCTAAGATATTGTGCCCAGGACTGCTCACGGGTATAGTCTTGTAGCTGAAACATGACTTTCACCCCCTTATACTCTAGCCCTCCAAAAATAAAGGCCAGCGTTCCATTAGCTTTTATGATTATTTTCTGTAACTGTTCATGACATTTAATGATTTATGTACCTGGGCCTCATCCCTCTTTGGAGCTCCACTGTTTTCTAGCTTTTCACCGTTTAAAAAATACCTTGATCTATTCTATATAGGTGCAAAGTGAATGATCTCACAATTGCCTACATTTTCAGTTTTGTCATTCACTTATCAATATATTTCTCTTTTAATGTTACACTTCATCTATACTGTTATCTTTATGTCATCAGTAATTTGTATGTCTGGTTTTTAACTCGTTATTTAAGTCACCAATGAATAAAGCGAACAGTTGAGGTTGCAACACAAATCCTGGCAATTACAATACCTGTCCCTTATCCTTATTCTGTCTCTTGTCACACAGCCAATTTTCTAACCAGGTCAATAATTTGCTGACAATTGCATGAGCTTCAATGTTAACTAACAGTTTCTTGTGGTGAATTCTATCAAATGCCTTGTGAATGGGGTGTTTTTTTTTTTCTGAGCAGCTCCACAGGTGTCATTGTTAGTATATGGCTCATTGGTTTGTACATAAGTGATACTGGGAGAATGGACATGGAAGGTTCTTGAGTTGGCATGGAGGATATGAGGAGCAATGGGGGGGTGGGTGTGGAGCATGATTTGGCATGAAGTCACATGGGGGTTAAAGGGACTATGGGGAATGGGCAGGGCATCAGTTGGCATGGAGAGAATGAAGGGCCATTGGTGGATGAGTGGGAGGCATAAGTTGGCATGGGAGATATAAGAAGCTATGAGGGTTGTGGAGCATGAGTTAGCACAGAAGTCTATATGAATAACAGCACAGCAATCCTCCTGAACAACTTACTTTAGCTGCCTATTTTAAAAAAATCTGATTTGTCAGAAATGAGCTACTCTTTGCAATCCACTTCCGCTTTCTTAGGTCACTTGAAGTTTTTCAAGGTGTTCAGCTGTCTTTCATTAATTGTATACTCTAATAATTTCTGAACAACAGATGTTTTGCTAACTGGTCTATCATTCCCTGGTTCATTTCTGAGAGCTTTCTTAAATAGGAGAGTGACATGAATAATTTTGCAATCTAAAGAA
>NW_024471015.1:5000-10000 GCF_017639515.1 Carcharodon carcharias
CCCCCCCCCCCCCCCCCCCCCCCCCCCCCCCCCCCCCCCCCCCCCCCCCCCCCCCCCCCCCCCCCCCCCCCCCCCCCCCCCCCCCCCCCCCCCCCCCCCCCCCCCCCCCCCCCCCCCCCCCCCCCCCCCCCCCCCCCCCCCCCCCCCCCCCCCCCCCCCCCCCCCCCCCCCCCCCCCCCCCCCCCCCCCCCCCCCCCCCCCCCCCCCCCCCCCCCCCCCCCCCCCCCCCCCCCCCCCCCCCCCCCCCCCCCCCCCCCCCCCCCCCCCCCCCCCCCCCCCCCCCCCCCCCCCCCCCCCCCCCCCCCCCCCCCCCCCCCCCCCCCCCCCCCCCCCCCCCCCCCCCCCCCCCCCCCCCCCCCCCCCCCCCCCCCCCCCCCCCCCCCCCCCCCCCCCCCCCCCCCCCCCCCCCCCCCCCCCCCCCCCCCCCCCCCCCCCCCCCCCCCCCCCCCCCCCCCCCCCCCCCCCCCCCCCCCCCCCCCCCCCCCCCCCCCCCCCCCCCCCCCCCCCCCCCCCCCCCCCCCCCCCCCCCCCCCCCCCCCCCCCCCCCCCCCCCCCCCCCCCCCCCCCCCCCCCCCCCCCCCCCCCCCCCCCCCCCCCCCCCCCCCCCCCCCCCCCCCCCCCCCCCCCCCCCCCCCCCCCCCCCCCCCCCCCCCCCCCCCCCCCCCCCCCCCCCCCCCCCCCCCCCCCCCCCCCCCCCCCCCCCCCCCCCCCCCCCCCCCCCCCCCCCCCCCCCCCCCCCCCCCCCCCCCCCCCCCCCCCCCCCCCCCCCCCCCCCCCCCCCCCCCCCCCCCCCCCCCCCCCCCCCCCCCCCCCCCCCCCCCCCCCCCCCCCCCCCCCCCCCCCCCCCCCCCCCCCCCCCCCCCCCCCCCCCCCCCCCCCCCCCCCCCCCCCCCCCCCCCCCCCCCCCCCCCCCCCCCCCCCCCCCCCCCCCCCCCCCCCCCCCCCCCCCCCCCCCCCCCCCCCCCCCCCCCCCCCCCCCCCCCCCCCCCCCCCCCCCCCCCCCCCCCCCCCCCCCCCCCCCCCCCCCCCCCCCCCCCCCCCCCCCCCCCCCCCCCCCCCCCCCCCCCCCCCCCCCCCCCCCCCCCCCCCCCCCCCCCCCCCCCCCCCCCCCCCCCCCCCCCCCCCCCCCCCCCCCCCCCCCCCCCCCCCCCCCCCCCCCCCCCCCCCCCCCCCCCCCCCCCCCCCCCCCCCCCCCCCCCCCCCCCCCCCCCCCCCCCCCCCCCCCCCCCCCCCCCCCCCCCCCCCCCCCCCCCCCCCCCCCCCCCCCCCCCCCCCCCCCCCCCCCCCCCCCCCCCCCCCCCCCCCCCCCCCCCCCCCCCCCCCCCCCCCCCCCCCCCCCCCCCCCCCCCCCCCCCCCCCCCCCCCCCCCCCCCCCCCCCCCCCCCCCCCCCCCCCCCCCCCCCCCCCCCCCCCCCCCCCCCCCCCCCCCCCCCCCCCCCCCCCCCCCCCCCCCCCCCCCCCCCCCCCCCCCCCCCCCCCCCCCCCCCCCCCCCCCCCCCCCCCCCCCCCCCCCCCCCCCCCCCCCCCCCCCCCCCCCCCCCCCCCCCCCCCCCCCCCCCCCCCCCCCCCCCCCCCCCCCCCCCCCCCCCCCCCCCCCCCCCCCCCCCCCCCCCCCCCCCCCCCCCCCCCCCCCCCCCCCCCCCCCCCCCCCCCCCCCCCCCCCCCCCCCCCCCCCCCCCCCCCCCCCCCCCCCCCCCCCCCCCCCCCCCCCCCCCCCCCCCCCCCCCCCCCCCCCCCCCCCCCCCCCCCCCCCCCCCCCCCCCCCCCCCCCCCCCCCCCCCCCCCCCCCCCCCCCCCCCCCCCCCCCCCCCCCCCCCCCCCCCCCCCCCCCCCCCCCCCCCCCCCCCCCCCCCCCCCCCCCCCCCCCCCCCCCCCCCCCCCCCCCCCCCCCCCCCCCCCCCCCCCCCCCCCCCCCCCCCCCCCCCCCCCCCCCCCCCCCCCCCCCCCCCCCCCCCCCCCCCCCCCCCCCCCCCCCCCCCCCCCCCCCCCCCCCCACCCCCCCCCCCCCCCCCCCCCCCCCCCCCCCCCCCCCCCCCCCCCCCCCCCCCCCCCCCCCCCCCCCCCCCCCCCCCCCCCCCCCCCCCCCCCCCCCCCCCCCCCCCCCCCCCCCCCCCCCCCCCCCCCCCCCCCCCCCCCCCCCCCCCCCCCCCCCCCCCCCCCCCCCCCCCCCCCCCCCCCCCCCCCCCCCCCCCCCCCCCCCCCCCCCCCCCCCCCCCCCCCCCCCCCCCCCCCCCCCCCCCCCCCCCCCCCCCCCCCCCCCCCCCCCCCCCCCCCCCCCCCCCCCCCCCCCCCCCCCCCCCCCCCCCCCCCCCCCCCCCCCCCCCCCCCCCCCCCCCCCCCCCCCCCCCCCCCCCCCCCCCCCCCCCCCCCCCCCCCCCCCCCCCCCCCCCCCCCCCCCCCCCCCCCCCCCCCCCCCCCCCCCCCCCCCCCCCCCCCCCCCCCCCCCCCCCCCCCCCCACCCCCCCCCCCCCCCCCCCCCCCCCCCCCCCCCCCCCCCCCCCCCCCCCCCCCCCCCCCCCCCCCCCCCCCCCCCCCCCCCCCCCCCCCCCCCCCCCCCCCCCCCCCCCCCCCCCCCCCCCCCCCCCCCCCCCCCCCCCCCCCCCCCCCCCCCCCCCCCCCCCCCCCCCCCCCCCCCCCCCCCCCCCCCCCCCCCCCCCCCCCCCCCCCCCCCCCCCCCCCCCCCCCCCCCCCCCCCCCCCCCCCCCCCCCCCCCCCCCCCCCCCCCCCCCCCCCCCCCCCCCCCCCCCCCCCCCCCCCCCCCCCCCCCCCCCCCCCCCCCCCCCCCCCCCCCCCCCCCCCCCCCCCCCCCCCCCCCCCCCCCCCCCCCCCCCCCCCCCCCCCCCCCCCCCCCCCCCCCCCCCCCCCCCCCCCCCCCCCCCCCCCCCCCCCCCCCCCCCCCCCCCCCCCCCCCCCCCCCCCCCCCCCCCCCCCCCCCCCCCCCCCCCCCCCCCCCCCCCCCCCCCCCCCCCCCCCCCCCCCCCCCCCCCCCCCCCCCCCCCCCCCCCCCCCCCCCCCCCCCCCCCCCCCCCCCCCCCCCCCCCCCCCCCCCCCCCCCCCCCCCCCCCCCCCCCCCCCCCCCCCCCCCCCCCCCCCCCCCCCCCCCCCCCCCCCCCCCCCCCCCCCCCCCCCCCCCCCCCCCCCCCCCCCCCCCCCCCCCCCCCCCCCCCCCCCCCCCCCCCCCCCCCCCCCCCCCCCCCCCCCCCCCCCCCCCCCCCCCCCCCCCCCCCCCCCCCCCCCCCCCCCCCCCCCCCCCCCCCCCCCCCCCCCCCCCCCCCCCCCCCCCCCCCCCCCCCCCCCCCCCCCCCCCCCCCCCCCCCCCCCCCCCCCCCCCCCCCCCCCCCCCCCCCCCCCCCCCCCCCCCCCCCCCCCCCCCCCCCCCCCCCCCCCCCCCCCCCCCCCCCCCCCCCCCCCCCCCCCCCCCCCCCCCCCCCCCCCCCCCCCCCCCCCCCCCCCCCCCCCCCCCCCCCCCCCCCCCCCCCCCCCCCCCCCCCCCCCCCCCCCCCCCCCCCCCCCCCCCCCCCCCCCCCCCCCCCCCCCCCCCCCCCCCCCCCCCCCCCCCCCCCCCCCCCCCCCCCCCCCCCCCCCCCCCCCCCCCCCCCCCCCCCCCCCCCCCCCCCCCCCCCCCCCCCCCCCCCCCCCCCCCACCCCCCCCCCCCCCCCCCCCCCCCCCCCCCCCCCCCCCCCCCCCCCCCCCCCCCCCCCCCCCCCCCCCCCCCCCCCCCCCCCCCCCCCCCCCCCCCCCCCCCCCCCCCCCCCCCCCCCCCCCCCCCCCCCCCCCCCCCCCCCCCCCCCCCCCCCCCCCCCCCCCCCCCCCCCCCCCCCCCCCCCCCCCCCCCCCCCCCCCCCCCCCCCCCCCCCCCCCCCCCCCCCCCCCCCCCCCCCCCCCCCCCCCCCCCCCCCCCCCCCCCCCCCCCCCCCCCCCCCCCCCCCCCCCCCCCCCCCCCCCCCCCCCCCCCCCCCCCCCCCCCCCCCCCCCCCCCCCCCCCCCCCCCCCCCCCCCCCCCCCCCCACCCCCCCCCCCCCCCCCCCCCCCCCCCCCCCCCCCCCCCCCCCCCCCCCCCCCCCCCCCCCCCCCCCCCCCCCCCCCCCCCCCCCCCCCCCCCCCCCCCCCCCCCCCCCCCCCCCCCCCCCCCCCCCCCCCCCCCCCCCCCCCCCCCCCCCCCCCCCCCCCCCCCCCCCCCCCCCCCCCCCCCCCCCCCCCCCCCCCCCCCCCCCCCCCCCCCCCCCCCCCCCCCCCCCCCCCCCCCCCCCCCCCCCCCCCCCCCCCCCCCCCCCCCCCCCCCCCCCCCCCCCCCCCCCCCCCCCCCCCCCCCCCCCCCCCCCCCCCCCCCCCCCCCCCCCCCCCCCCCCCCCCCCCCCCCCCCCCCCCCCCCCCCCCCCCCCCCCCCCCCCCCCCCCCCCCCCCCCCCCCCCCCCCCCCCCCCCCCCCCCCCCCCCCCCCCCCCCCCCCCCCCCCCCCCCCCCCCCCCCCCCCCCCCCCCCCCCCCCCCCCCCCCCCCCCCCCCCCCCCCCCCCCCCCCCCCCCCCCCCCCCCCCCCCCCCCCCCCCCCCCCCCCCCCCCCCCCCCCCCCCCCCCCCCCCCCCCCCCCCCCCCCCCCCCCCCCCCCCCCCCCCCCCCCCCCCCCCCCCCCCCCCCCCCCCCCCCCCCCCCCCCCCCCCCCCCCCCCCCCCCCCCCCCCCCCCCCCCCCCCCCCCCCCCCCCCCCCCCCCCCCCCCCCCCCCCCCCCCCCCCCCCCCCCCCCCCCCCCCCCCCCCCCCCCCCCCCCCCCCCCCCCCCCCCCCCCCCCCCCACCCCCCCCCCCCCCCCCCCCCCCCCCCCCCCCCCCCCCCCCCCCCACCCCCCCCCCCCCCCCCCCCCCCCCCCCCCCCCCCCCCCCCCCCCCCCCCCCCCCCCCCCCCCCCCCCCCCCCCCCCCCCCCCCCCCCCCCCCCCCCCCCCCCCCCCCCCCCCCCCCCCCCCCCCCCCCCCCCCCCCCCCCCCCCCCCCCCCCCCCCCCCCCC
>NW_024471016.1:0-14418 GCF_017639515.1 Carcharodon carcharias
TAAGCACACACATACACACACACACACAGAACGACTTAAACACACACAGAACAACTTAAACACACACACACATAGAACCACATAAACACACACACAGACACACACACAGAACCACTTAAACACAGACACAGATACACACACACAACGAATTAAACACACACATATACACACACAGAACCACTTAAACACACACACACACAACCACTTAAGCACACACGCACACAAACACACACGCACACAGAACCACTTAAGCACACATACACACACAGAACCACTTAAACACACACACACACACAGAACCACTTAAAAACACACACACAACCACGTAAACACAAACACACACACACACAAAGAACCACTGACACACACATATAAACACACACAGAACCACTTAAACACACACAAACACCACACATACAAAACCACTTAAACACACACACACACACACACACACCCCACAGAACCACTTAAACACACACACACACACACACACACAAACACAGAACCACGTAAACACACACACACACAGAACCACTTAAACGCACACACAGAACCACTTAAACACTCACACATACACATAGAACCACTTAAACACACACACACACAGAACCACTTAAACACACACACACACATGCACACAGGACCACTTAAACACACACACACACAGTACCACTTAAAAAAAAACATACACAACCACAAAAAAATCACTTAAACACACACACACAGGGCCACTTAAACACATACACTCACACACAGAAACACTTAAACACAAATACACACACAAAGAACCACTTAAACACACAGACACACACACACACAGAGAACCACGTAAACACACACACACACAGAACCACTTAAATACACACACACACAGAACCACGTAAACACACACACACATAGAACCACTTAAACACACACAACCACTTACACATAGAAGCACTGACATTCACATATAAACAAACACAGAACCACTTAAACACACACACAAACCACACACACAGAACCACGTAAACACACACACACACAGAACCACTTAAACACACACACACAGAACCACTTAAACACACACACACACAGAACCACTTAAATACACACACACACAGAGAACCACTTAAACACACACACACACAGAACCATTTAAGCACACACACACACACAGAATCACTTAAACACACACACACACAGAACCACTTAAACACACACACACACAGAACCACTTAAACACACACACACACATACACAGAACCACTTAAACACATACACGCACAGGACCACTTAAATACACACACACAGAGAACCACTTAAACACACACACACACACAGAACCATTTAAGCACACACACACAGAGAACCACTTAAACACACACACACAGAGAACCACTTAAACACACACATACACAGAACCACTTCAACACACACACAACCTCTTCAACACACACACACACACACACACACACACACACACACACACACACACACAGAACCACTTCAACACACACACACACACATGGAACCACTTCAATACACACACACACACGGAACCACTTCAATACACACACACACACGGAACAACTTCAACACACACACACACACGGAACCACTTCAACAAACACACACACCAGACACACACACACAGAACCACTTAAACATACACACAACCACACAAAATCACTTAAATACACACAACCACACAAAATCACTTACACACACACACAGCACCACGTAAAAACACACACACACACAGGGAACCACTTAAACACACACACACACACAGAACTACTTAAACACACACACACACACAGAACCACTTAAACACACACACACACAGAACCACTTAAACACACACACACACACACACACAGAACCACTTAAACACACATACACACAGACACAGAACCACTTAAACACACACAAACACACACACAGAGAAGCAATTAAACACACACATATACACACACACAGAGAACCACTTCAACATACACACACCACACAAACACAAAGAGCCACTTCAACACACACACACACATATACACACACACGTACAAACACACTCACAGAGAACCACTAATGCATACACAGAACCACTTAAGTACACACACACACAGACACACACATAGAACCACTTAAACAGACACACAGAACCAATTAAATACACACATATACACATACAGAACAACTTAAACACACACACACACAGAACTACTTAAACACACACACAGACAACCACTTAAACACACACACTCAACCACTTAAACACACACACACACACAGGACCACTTAAACACATACACTCACACACAGAAACACTTAAACACAAATACACACCCAAAGAACCATTTAAACACACAGACACACACACACACACACACAGAACAACTTAAACACACACAACCACATAAACACACACACACATAGAACCACTGACATTCACATATAAACACACACAGAACCACTTAAACACACACACACACACACACAAAACCACTTAAACACACACACACACAGAACCACTTAAACACATACACGCACAGAACCACTTGAATACACACACACACACACACACACACACAGAACCACTTAAACACACACACACAGAACCATTTAAGCACACACACACAAAACCATTTAAGCACACACACACACACAGAACCACTTAAACATACACATACACACACACAGAACCACTTAAACACACGCACACACAGAATCACTTAAACACATACACACACAGAACCACTTAAACACACACACACACAGAACTGTTTAAGCACACACACACACAGAGAACCACTTAAACACACACACACACACAGAACCACTTCAGTACACACACACACGGAACCACTTCAACACACACACACACACGGAACCACTTCAACACACACACACACGGAACCACTTCAACACACACACACACGGAACCACTTCAACAAACACACACACGGAACCACTTCAACGAACACACACACATACACACACACGTACAAACACACACACAGAGAACCATTTATACATACACAGAACCACTTAAATACACACACAGAACCACATAAACACACATACAGACACACACACAGAACCAATTAAACACACACATATACACACACACAAAACCACTTAAACACACACACACACACACAGAACCACTGAAACACACACACACCCACTGAAACACACACATATACACACACACAACCACTTCAACACACACACACACACAGGACCACTACTACACACACACACACACACACACACGGAACCACTTCAATACACACACACACGGAACCACTTCAACACACACACACACACGGAACCACTTCAACACACACACACACGGAACCACTTCAACAAACACACACACATACACACACACGTACAAACACACACACAGAGAACCACTTATACATACACAGAACCACTTAAATACACACACAGAACCACATAAACACACATACAGACACACACACAGAACCAATTAAACACACACATATACACACACACAAAACCACTTAAACACACACACACACACACACACACACACACAGAACCACTGAAACACACACACACCCACTGAAACACACACATATACACACACAGAACCACTTAAACACACACACACAGAACCAGTTAAAACACACACACACAGAACCACTTAAACACACACACAAAGACCACTTAAACACACACAACCACTTAAACACAAACACACACACACACAGAACAACTGATATTCACATATAAACACACACAGAACCACTTAAACACACACACACACCACACACGCAGAACCACGTAAACACACACACACACAGAACCACTTAAACATACACATACACACACACAGAACCACTTAAACACACGCACACACAGAACCACTTAAACACATACACACACAGAACCACTTAAACACACACACACACAGAACTGTTTAAGCACACACACACACACAGAGAACCACTTAAACACACACACACACAGAACCACTTCAACACACACACAACCACTTCAAAACACACACACACAGGACCACTACAACACACACACACACACACACGGAACCACTTCAATACACACACACAAGGAACCACTTCAACACACACACACACACGGAACCACTTCAACACACACACACACCACACACGCAGAACCACGTAAACACACACACACACAGAACCACTTAAACATACACATACACACACACAGAACCACTTAAACACACGCACACACAGAACCACTTAAACACATACACACACAGAACCACTTAAACACACACACACACAGAACCATTTAAGCACACACACACACAGAGAACCACTTAAACACACACACACACAGAACCACTTCAACACACACACAACCACTTCAAAACACACACACACAGGACCACTACAACACACACACACACACACACACACGGAACCGCTTCAATACACACACACAAGGAACCACTTCAACACACACACACACACGGAACCACTTCAACACACACACACACACACACGGAACCACTTCAACAAACACACACACATACACACACACGTACAAACACTCACACAGAGAACCACTTATACATACACAGAACCACTTAAATACACACACAGAACCACATAAACACACATACAGACACACACACAGAACCAATTAAACACACACATATACACACACACAAAACCACTTAAACACACACACACACACACACACACACACAGAACCACTGAAACACACACACACACCCACTGAAACACACACGTATACACACACAGAACCACTTAAACACACACACACAGAACCAGTTAAAACACACAACCACACAGAACCAGTTAAAAACACACACACACACAAGCACTTAAACACAAATACACACACACAAGCACTTAAACACACACAACCACACAAAATCAATTAAACACACACACGCACACACAGAACCACTTAAACACACACACACAGAACCAATTAAACACACTCCCACACACACACACAGAACCACTTAAGCACACACACACAACCACACAACCACTTAAACACACACAACCACACAAAATCACTTAAACACACACACACAGAACCACTTAAACACACACATAGAACCACTTAAAAACACACACAGACACACACATAGAACCACTTAAACACACACACAGAACCAAGTAAACACACACATATACATATACAGAACAACTTAAACACACACACACACAACTACTTAAACACACACACACACACATACACACACAGAACCAATTAAACACACACACACACAACCACTTAAACACACACACACATGCACACAGGACCACTTAAACACACACACACAGAAGCACTAAAAGAAAACACACACACGACCACACAAAATCACTTAAACACACACACACACACACACACAGAACCACTTAAACACATACACACACACACACAGGAACACTTAAACACAAATACACACACAAAGAACCACTTAAACACACAGACACACACACACACACACACACACACACACACAGAACCATGTAAACACACACACACAGAACCACTTAAACACACATACACAGAAGCACTTAAACACACAGAAACACACACACACAGAACCACCTAAACACACACACACACAGAACCACTTAAACACACACACACAGAACCACTTAAACACACACACACAGAACCACTTAAACACACACACACAGAACCACTTAAACACACACACACACACACACAGAACCACTGACATTCACATATAAACACACACAGAACCACTTAAACACACACACACACCACACACACAGAACCACGTAAACACACACACACACAGAACCACTTAAACACACAAACACACACACAGAACCACTTAAAAACACACACACACACAGGACCACTTAAAAAAAACACACACAGAACCACTTAAACACACACACACACACAAGCACTTTAAGCACACACACCACAGAGAACCACTTAAACACACATGCACACACAGAACCACTTAAACACAGACACACAGAACCAATTAACACACACACACACACACAGAACCACTTAGCACACACACACACACACACACGACACTTCAATACACACACACACGGAACCACTTCAACACACACACACACACGGAACCACTTCAACACACACACACACACACGGAACCACTTCAACAAACACACACACATACACACACACGTACAAACACACACACAGAGAACCACTTATACATACACAGAACCACTTAAATACACACACAGAACCACATAAACACACATACAGACACACACACAGAACCAATTAAACACACACATATACACACACACAAAACCACTTAAACACACACACACACACACAGAACCACTGAAACACACACACACCCACTGAAACACACACGTATACACACACAGAACCACTTAAACACACACACACAGAACCAGTTAAAACACACAACCACACAGAACCCGTTAAAAACACACACACACACAAGCACTTAAACACAAATACACACACACAAGCACTTAAACACACACAACCACACAAAATCAATTAAACACACACACGCACACACAGAACCACTTAAACACACACACACAGAACCAATTAAACACACTCCCACACACACACACAGAACCACTTAAGCACACACACACAACCACACAACCACTTAAACACACACAACCACACAAAATCACTTAAACACACACACACAGAACCACTTCAACACACACACAACCACTTCAAAACACACACACACAGGACCACTACAACACACACACACACACACACGGAACCACTTCAATACACACACACAAGGAACCACTTCAACACACACACACACACGGAACCACTTCAACACACACACACACCACACACGCAGAACCACGTAAACACACACACACACAGAACCACTTAAACATACACATACACACACACAGAACCACTTAAACACACGCACACACAGAACCACTTAAACACATACACACACAGAACCACTTAAACACACACACACACAGAACCATTTAAGCACACACACACACAGAGAACCACTTAAACACACACACACACAGAACCACTTCAACACACACACAACCACTTCAAAACACACACACACAGGACCACTACAACACACACACACACACACACGGAACCGCTTCAATACACACACACAAGGAACCACTTCAACACACACACACACACGGAACCACTTCAACACACACACACACACACACGGAACCACTTCAACAAACACACACACATACACACACACGTACAAACACTCACACAAAGAACCACTTATACATACACAGAACCACTTAAATACACACACAGAACCACATAAACACACATACAGACACACACACAGAACCAATTAAACACACACATATACACACACACAAAACCACTTAAACACACACACACACACACACACACACAGAACCACTGAAACACACACACACCCACTGAAACACACACGTATACACACACAGAACCACTTAAACACACACACACAGAACCAGTTAAAACACACAACCACACAGAACCCGTTAAAAACACACACACACACAAGCACTTAAACACAAATACACACACACAAGCACTTAAACACACACAACCACACAAAATCAATTAAACACACACACGCACACACAGAACCACTTAAACACACACACACAGAACCAATTAAACACACTCCCACACACACACACAGAACCACTTAAGCACACACACACAACCACACAACCACTTAAACACACACAACCACACAAAATCACTTAAACACACACACACAGAACCACTTAAACACACACATAGAACCACTTAAAAACACACACAGACACACACATAGAACCACTTAAACACACACACAGAACCAAGTAAACACACACATATACATATACAGAACAACATAAACACACACACACACAACTACTTAAACACACACACACACACACACACAGAACCAATTAAACACACACACACACAACCACTTAAACACACACACACATGCACACAGGACCACTTAAACACACACACACAGAAGCACTTAAAAAAAACACACACACGACCACACAAAATCACTTAAACACACACACACACACACACACACAGAACCACTTAAACACATACACACACACACAGAAACACTTAAACACAAATACACACACAAAGAACCACTTAAACACACAGACACACACACACACAGAACCACGTAAACACACACACACACAGAACCACTTAAACACACACACACAGAACCACTTAAACACACATACACAGAACCACATAAACACACAGAAACACACACACACAGAACCACGTAAACACACACACACACAGAACCACTTAAACACACACAGAACCACTTAAACACACACACACAGAACCACTTAAACACACACACACAGAACCACTTAAACACACACACACACACACACAGAACCACTGATATTCACATATAAACACACACAGAACCACTTAAACACACACACACACCACACACACAGAACCACGTAAACACACACACACACAGAACCACTTAAACATACACATACACACACACAGAACCACTTAAACACACGCACACACAGAACCACTTAAACAAATACACACACAGAACCACTTAAACACACACACACACACAACCGTTTAAGCACACACACACAGAGAACCACTTAAACACACACACACACACAACCACTTCAACACACACACAACCACTTCAACACACACACACACACACAGAGAACCACTGAAACACACACACACCCACTTAAACACACACATATACACACACAGAACCACTTAAACACACACACACAGAACCAGTTAAAAACACACAGACACACAAGCACTTAAACACACATACACACACACAAGCACTTAAACACACACAACCACACAAAATCAATTAAACACACACATGCACACACAGAACCACTTAAACACAGACACACAGAACCAATTAAACACACACACACACACACACAGAACCACTTAAGCACACACACACACACACACGGAACCACTTCAATACACACACACAAGGAACCACTTCAACACACACACACACACACGGAACCACTTCAACACACACACACACACACACGGAACCACTTCAACAAACACACACACATACACACACACGTACAAACACACACACAGAGAACCACTTATACATACACAGAACCACTTAAATACACACACAGAACCACATAAACACACATACAGACACACACACAGAACCAATTAAACACACACATATACACACACACAAAACCACTTAAACACACACACACACACAGAACCACTGAAACACACACACACCCACTGAAACACACACGTATACACACACAGAACCACTTAAACACACACACACAGAACCAGTTAAAACACACAACCACACAGAACCCGTTAAAAACACACACACACACAAGCACTTAAACACAAATACACACACACAAGCACTTAAACACACACAACCACACAAAATCAATTAAACACACACACGCACACACAGAACCACTTAAACACACACACACAGAACCAATTAAACACACTCCCACACACACACACAGAACCACTTAAGCACACACACACAACCACACAACCACTTAAACACACACAACCACACAAAATCACTTAAACACACACACACAGAACCACTTAAACACACACATAGAACCACTTAAACACACACACAGACACACACATAGAATCACTTAAACACACACACACACAACTACTTAAACACACACACACACACACACACACACAGAACCAATTAAACACACACACACACAACCACTTAAACACACACACACATGCACACAGGACCACTTAAACACACACACACAGAAGCACTAAAAGAAAACACACACACGACCACACAAAATCACTTAAACACACACACACACACACACACAGAACCACTTAAACACATACACACACACACAGAAACACTTAAACACAAATACACACACAAAGAACCACTTAAACACACAGACACACACACACAGAACCACGTAAACACACACACACACAGAACCACTTGAACACACACAAACAGAACCACTTAAACACACATACACAGAAGCACTTAAACACACAGAAACACACACACACAGAACCACCTAAACACACACACAAACAGAACCACTTAAACACAAACACACAGAACCACTTAAACACACACACACAGAACCACTTAAACACACACACACAGAACCACTTAAACACACACACACACACACACACAGAACCACTGATATTCACATATAAACACACACAGAACCACTTAAACACACACACACACCACACACAGAACCACGTAAACACACACACACACAGAACCACTTAAACATACACATACACACACACAGAACCACTTAAACACACGCACACACAGAACCACTTAAACAAATACACACACAGAACCACTTAAACACACACACACACACAACCGTTTAAGCACACACACACAGAGAACCACTTAAACACACACACACACACACAACCACTTCAACACACACACAACCACTTCAACACACACACACACAGAACCACTACAACACACACACACACACACACTTCAATACACACACACACGGAACCACTTCAACACACACACACACGGAACCACTTCAACACACACACACACAAGGAACCACTTCAACAAACACACACACATACACACACACGTACAAACACACACACAGAGAACCACTTATACATACACAGAACCACTTAAATACACACACAGAACCACATAAACACACATACAGACACACACACAGAACCACTTCAACACACACACAGTTACACACACAGAACCAATTAAACACACACATATACACACACACAAAACCACTTAAACACACACACACACACACACACACAGAGAACCACTGAAACACACACACACCCACTTAAACACACACATATACACACACAGAACCACTTAAACACACACACACAGAACCAGTTAAAAACACACACACACACAAGCACTTAAACACACATACACACACACAAGCACTTAAACACACACAACCACACAAAATCAATTAAACACACACATGCACACACAGAACCACTTAAACACAGACACACAGAACCAATTAAACACACACACACACACACAGAACCACTTAAGCACACACACACAACCACACAACCACTTAAACACACACAACCACACAAAATCAATTAAACACACACACGCACACACAGAACCACTTAAACACACACACACAGAACCAATTAAACACACACACACAGAACCAATTAAACACACACACACACACACACACACACAGAACCACTTAAGCACACACACACAACCACACAAAATCACTTAAACACACACACACAGAACCACTTACACACACACAACCACTTAAACAAACACACTCACACACACAGAACCACTTAAACACACACACAGACACACACACAGAACCACTTAAACACACACACACAAAACCACTTAAACACATACACGCACAGAACCACTTAAATACACACACACAGAACCATTTAAGCACACACACACAGAACCACTTAAACACACACACACAGAGAACCACTTAAACACACACACACAGAACCACTTCAACACACACACAACCACTTCCACACACACACACACAGAACCACTTCAACACACACACACACACGGAACCACTTCAATACACACACACACACGAAACCACTTCAATACACACAGACACGGAACCACTTCAACACACACACACAGAACCACTTCAACAAACACACACACCACACACACACACAGAACCACGTACAAACACACACACACACACACAGAACCACTTAAACACACACACACACACACAGAACTACTTAAAAACACACACACACAGAACCACTTAAACACACACACACACACAGAACCACTTAAACACACACACACACACAGAACCACTTAAACACACACACACACACACACACACACAGAACCACTTAAACACACATAAACACACACACAGACACAGAACCACTTAAACACACATAAAGCACATAAACACACATACACACACACAAGCACTTAAACACACATACACACACACAAGCACTTAAACACACACAACCACACAAAATCACTTAACCACACACACACAGAAGCACTTAAACACACACACACACACAGAACCACTTAAACACACACACACACACACAGAACCACTTAAACACACACACAGAGAACCAATTAAACGCACACACACAGAAGCACTTAAACACACACACAAACACAAAACCACTTAAACACACACACAGAACGACTTAAACACACACACACACAAACACACACACAGAGAAGCAATTAAACACACACATATACACACACACAGAACCATTTAAACACACAGACACACACACACACAGAACCACTTAAACACAAACACACACAACCACCTAAGCACACACACACAACTACACAACCACTTAAAAACACACAACCACACAAAATCACTTAAACACACACACAGAGAACCACTTAAACACACACACAACCACTTAAACAAACACACAGACACACACACAGAACCACTTAAACACACACCCAGACACACACACAGAACCAGTTAAGCACACACATAAACATACAGAACCACTGAAACAGACACACACACCCACTTAAACACACACATATACACACACTGAACCACTTAAACACAGACACACAGAACCAGTTAAAAACACACAACCACACAGAACCAGTTAAATATGCACACACACACACACAAGCACATAAACACACATACACACACACAAGCACTTAAACACACATACACACACACAAGCACTTAAACACACACAACCACACAAAATCACTTAAACACACACACACAGAAGCACTTAAACACACACACAAACAGAACCACTTAAACACACACACAGACACACACACACAGAACCAATTAAACACCCACACACAGAAGCACTTAAACACACACACAACCACTTAAAAACACACACACACACAACCACGTAAACACACACACACACACACAACCACATAAACACACACACACGCACACAGAACCACTTAAACACACACACACACACACATTGAACCACTTAGAAAAAACACACACACAACCACACAAAATCACTTAAACACACACACACACAGAACCACTTAAACACACACACAACCACTTAAACACACACATGCACACACAGAACCACTTAAAACACACACGCACACTCACATACACACACACACAAACACACACACAGAGCCACTTCAACACTCACACATACGCACAGAACCACTTCAACACCCACACGCACAGAACCACTTCAACGCACGCACACACACACACACACAGAACCACTTAAACACACACACACACTCACAGAACCACTTAAAAACACACACACAACCACACAAAATCACTTAAACATACACACAAACAGAATCACTTAAACACACATACAAACACACACACAGAACCACTTAAACACACATACACACACACACACACACAGAACCACTTAAACACACATACACACACAAACACACACAGAACCACTTAAACACACACACACAGATCCACACGCTGAACCACTTAAACACACACACACAGAACCACTTAAGCACACACACACACACAGAACCACTTAAAGGCATACACACACACACACACACAGAACCAATTAAACACACACACACAGAAGCACTTAAACACACACACAAACACAAAACCACTTAAATACACACACACAGAACGACTTAAACACACACACACACAACCACTTAAACACACACACACAACCACTTAAAAACACACACACACAACCACGTAAACACACACACACAACCACGTAAACACACACACACACAACCACGTAAACACACACACACGCACACAGAATCACTTAAACACACACACACACACACACAGACACACTGAACCACTTAGAAAAAACACACACACAACCACAAAAAATCACTTAAACACACACACACACACACACACAGAACCACTTAAACACACACACAACCGCTTAAACACACACATGCACACACAGAACCACTTAAAACACACACGCACACTCACATACACACACACACACAAACACACACACAGAGCCACTTCAACACTCACACATACGCACAGAACCACTTCAACACCCACACACACAGAACCACTTCAACGCACGCACACACACACACACACACACAGAACCACTTAAACACACACACACACTCACAGAACCACTTAAAAACACACACACACAACCACACAAAATCACTTAAACATACACACAAACAGAATCACTTAAACACACATACAAACACACACACAGAACCACTTAAACACACATACACACAGAACCACTTAAACACACACACACACAAAACCACTTAAGCACACACACACACAAAACCACTTAAGCACACACACACAC
>NW_024471017.1:0-14367 GCF_017639515.1 Carcharodon carcharias
TTGGCTGTCACAGAAAGTTTTCCTGGTTTCTTTGAAATCCCGTAGTTGAATGGAAGTCCATGTAATTGCACTGGCTGGAGTCAACTTCCTTTATTAATCCGTAATCATTCTTTTCCAGAAATTGATGTTTCACGATCTCTGTGCTTTATTTGGACAATAGAGGTAGGGCTTAACTTATGTAAACAGAGAGGGAAGAGCTACGTGATGCTCCGTCTGCAGCTTATCTCGATCACCCGACTTCTGTTTCTTTTCAGCTGCTTTAAAGTTCTTTTGGAAAGGTCACTCGAGTGATGTGACATTCTTCTTACAATCATAGCCGGAGGTGTATGTTTATCTGGTGTCTGAATCTGGCGCTTGTTCTATGGTTTATCGTGTCCCAGTAATTAGCTTATTAATGTGTCTTTATACATTTGGATCACCCCGTTCTGGTAACTATTGCATTTTTAGGCTCTCAGTATCTACTGGAGAGATAGGCTTATAAAGATGCAAATGACATGTCCATTCATTTTAGTAGTTAATTTATGCATTGACACTGACACCGCCATTTGTGAATTCCAGGAGCAACTGTTCAGGCACGTCTGCATTACAATCCATGTGGTCACTTTCCAGAATTCAGTTTACAATTTCAGACATTAATAGACTCATGGCAGCTATCTTTAGTGAGTGTCATCCTGTCTTCAAAGGAGGAAACCTTTTTGAACAATGCAGTATGTGTTTGATTCGCTGGTGAATTTATAGGCTAATATCACGCAAACGTAATTTCGTGTCTGCATGACAGCAAGTTTGGAGGACTTTTCGTATTATGGGAGAGACTGAAACCATTTAAAAGGAAGGGGCTGTGCGTTTTCGATGGAGATTGAGTTTTTTTTTCAGAGGGTCATTAGTTTTTGAACACTCTTCTTCAGAGGACAGTGCAGACAGAGTAATTGAATATTTTGAAGGCTGAGTTAGATGGATTCTTGCCTGACACGGAAGTCAAACGTTTTAGGGCGCTGACAGGAAATTAGATTTCAGGCCACAATTGGATCAGGCATGATCTTACCAAATGATGGGGCGTGCTCGAGGTGCTGAATGAAGTACTCCTTCTCCTAAGCCCTAGTCCATTCTTGCTAACATTGGTAAGGTAGTCGTAATCAGTTTTTCAGTTGTTTATGCCTAAAATAAAAACGGGAAATGCATGAAACAATCAACAGCTTTTCAGCAATCGTGGAGAGTGAAAAAATAGAGCTAATGTTTCAAATCTGATACATTTCTTCAATTTGGATATTTTGATGTTATATGTTGAAACAGTTTTCGTTAAATATCACAGTTCAGAAAAGTTACCTCTGTTTCATTCTCAACAAATGCTGACTGACCTGTGAAGTGTTTCCACTCTTTTCTATTTTATTTCAGGCTTCCAGCATCTGCTTTATTTGAATTTTGTATCTGTCTGTTCTGCCGACCCCCGCAAATACAATTGTAGACGTGTGTCTGATTTGATTTTAAATATCCGTTGCACGTTTGGCTTGAAAATGCCTTTTTGCGATCTGTTTTGTCGCCCTTTGTTCTTTGCATGATTCCTATTCGCCAGACCAATATTTTTTGTTACACCTTTGTTTATATTTTGTTATAGTTCTTATTGCTTCTTACTTATTTAGATTTGCACGAATGTTTTTTGTGGAAAGCAGAGCACTCTCCCTTCAGAGCTAAAAACAAACTCTGTATCAAGAATTATTCAAAACATCCCATTGGTCACAAAATGACCTGACATGCTTCGAAGGTGATTGGTAAAGCACAGCGTCCCGCCATTCACATGCCCTCGAGGACAGCCGCTTGGCGCTGGTTAAATGTGTGAAGTAGCGACAGCTGGCCGCAATCCCGGGTCCATACAAGAAGATCCGAGACTGTCATTGCTGCATCCACTCTCTGGTGCGATCGCCCACATGCAGTGATCACATTTTCAGAGAAAAACGTTTTTTTCGAAAATCTCTGGATCAACTTTAAATCAGTTTTCATGATTTGATGGCGAATTTGAAAATTGTTGAGGACTGAGAGCAAGTGCTCTCCTGTCATTTATTCATTATATACACAGTCCGCTATTCCATTCCGTTCATAGTAATATGACTGAATATCGAGCATATAGTTTCACAGGCAAAAATAAGGAATCTACATCTTTTCGATCCTGCCCTCTTTAAATTACCCTTTACCATTCGTTGTGTGAAGTAGGGCAAAGTTGCTCATTGATTAACTCATTCGTGTTTTTCAGGAAGGATGTGAAGATGTGAAAGATCTTGGAAGGGAGCAGAAAGTATTCTCCAGAATGATTCCTGGGGTGCGGAACTTTGGTTATGAAATTAAAATGGAAACGATAGGGCTATTTTACTCAGAGAAATGAAAGCTGAGAGGTTGGAAATAGAGGTTTTGAAACTCATGAGCGGCGTGGACAGAATAGAAAGAAATAAACTATTCTCACTCATGAAAGGATCGACATCGAGAGGGCACAGTTTAAAGTAGGTTGCAAAAGTGACATGAGGAAAAAGATGTGGCCGACACCGGTTAAGGAGTGGAATTCGCTTCCTGATACAGAGGGGGATGCAGGGGTCCATTAAATTACTAAAAAAGGAATTTGATCGTTATCTGAAAAAGAAGAATGTGCATGGTTTCAGGGAGAAGAAGAGAAATGCCACTAAGCAGATGTCGCTTTCAATGGGGCATGATGCTTCGAATGACCTCCTCCAGCACTGTAACATTTTTTGTGCTTCTGTGCGTACATTGAAGAAACAACATATGTTTTCAGATGAGGTTGAGAATGTCAAAATCGTAACTGTCCGAATGTAACACGGAGGATAAAGAAAGAAATATGACCAAACCAAATGAGAAAAAAAAGAAATACCCGCAATAAACTACATAGAGGCAGGTGTTACGGTTTAAATTTGTTGAACTCAATGTTGAGCCCAGAAGGCTGTATATTACCCAATTGGAAAATGCCGTGTTCGCTCTGGAGATTTGCTGCTGTTGAGATCCTTTAGCCTCGAGAACATCTTCAGTGTTGTCCTATCTGATTGGCGACTATCCCTACGTGCTTGCATTTGACTTATAGTCCTTAACACCCCCTAACAAATCTCTATGAATCTCAGATTGAAAGTGCAAAAATCGGTCAATCATTAGATTCCATGTACGGAAGGGAGCTCTGAATTTCCAAAACCATTTGTGTGGAGAATTTTTTTTCTAATTTCCATGCTGGAATCTCTGACATTTTTTTCCACTGTGGCTCTTAATTCCAGATTCCCAGGCAATTGAATTAGGTTATTCGACTGATATTATCAGTTTTTCATACCACCTCGAAATCTTGGATCAAAGCATTTCAAAAATCACAAGGAAGGATTCGTTACAGGGACAGTTAGCGGCTTCAACATAGGTACTGAGCTGTGTTTTAGTGTCCGGACTTGAGGAGCATTAGGAGGGAGTTCAAGGGTCGGAATTACAGATGAACAAAACTGAATGATTGGCGAGGAGGAAGAGCGAGGAATGTAAATTGCGTTGACGATTTGTTCACATGCCGTTAAGATAGAAAATGTAAAATAATATAGGCATTAGAGATATTCAGCTGGTCATGGAACGCCTTTGCTGATAAACGTAGCGAAGGGTTCATTCGTTCAGAGAAAAATGGCAAAGCAGATATGCAGGCAGATTTCGAGAAGTGTAAATGTATTAGGGCAGTAGGAGTGGGGGATTTCAGCTTAGCCAACATTACCTGGGTTAATCATACCGTACTAGGGTTAGACGGAGCAGAATGACTAAAATGCGCCCAGGAGATCTTTTTGAGCCACCACATGGAAGGGCCTCCAAGAGTGGGGGCGCTTCGAAACTAATATTAGGGAATGAAGAAGGGCTAGTGGTAGAGTTATCAGTCAGGGCACATTTTGCAGATAGTGATGATAACTCCGTTGCAATAACGGTCGTTATGGAAAAGAGAAGCATGGTCAAGATATCAGACTACTAATTTGGGGTAAAGCAGATTTTTCAAAGGTTACATATGAGCTGGCCAGATTGGACTGGGAGCTTCTGTTTTTTGGTAAATCTGAGTCAGAGCAGTGGGGATCATTCAAGTAGGAATTTGAAAGAGAAAAGGGCCAACATGTTCAAGTAAGGACAAAGGATGGGACCAACAAAATCAAACGATACTTGATGTGAGAGACACAGAATTGGATTTAGAGAAAAAGGGAAGCTTATTGCCAATCCCGAGAGCTCAAAACAACGGAATCAATGGAGCAGCATATAACGTGTAGGGGGGGAATAGAAAAGGGAAATTAAGAGAGCAAAAAGGTGGCATGAAAAACATTGGCAGGTAATATAAAGGAAAACCCAATGTTATTTTAGAAGCACATTAAGAGTAAGAAGATAACGAGGGAAAGTGTATGCCCCATTAAGGATTATAGCGGTAATTTTTGTGTGGAGCCGGAATATGTAGGTAGGGTTCCGAATGGATACTTTGTGTTGGCATTGAAAAGTAAGAGGGACGATCTGGGACTGGAGTTCAGGCAGAACGACTGTGCTTTAATTTAATAAATTACCATAGAAAGGGACGAGTTTCTAAGTGGCCTGTTAGGCATAAAAGTAGATAATTCTCCAGGTCCGGATGAAATGTATCCCAGGCTGTTGAGTGATTCAAGGGAGGAGATAGCAGGGGCTCTGGCAATAAATATCAAAACCTCTCTGGCCATAGGAGTGTTGCCAGAGGGCTGGAGGACAACCAATGTGTAGCGGTTATTAAAGAAGGGAGAAAGAGATAACCAGGGAACTGCAGGCCAGTCAGTCTAACTTCAGTGTTTGGGAAAGTATTGGAAGCAATTCTGAGGGACATAATTAATCTTCACTTGGAGAGGCAGGAATTAACCAAGGACAATCATCACTGTTTTGTTAAGGGGATGTCACGCTGAAAAATTTGATTAAATTATTTGAAGAGTTGACCAGGTGTATAGATGAGGCCAATGCATTTGAAATAGTCTACTACTTCAGCTTAGATTTTGATGAGGTCCCGCATGGGAAACTTATAAAGAAGCTGAGAGCCCATGGCATCAAGGGTAGTTTTGCAAATAGGATCCACAATTGTCTGAGTGGCAGGAAGCAGAATTTGATGGTCAGAGGTTGTTTTGTGAATGGACGCCTGTGTCCAGTCGGGTTCCAAAGGGATAGGGTATTATGCCCCTTGCTGTTTTCGGTAAATACAAATGATTTAGACTTACATGTGGAATGTTTGATCAGTAAGCTCGCAGATTACACGGAAATTGGATGGATGGAGAATATTGAGGAGAATTGCCTTTAATTACAGAAAGATATATAGGGTCTGGTAAGATGGGCTGACCAGCGCCAAAAGGAATTTAATTTTGATAACTGCAAGGTGATGCACTTGGGCAGGACAAACAACACAGGGGAATACACAATGAATGGTAGGACCCTGGGAAGTATCGAGGATCAGGAGGACCTTGGTGTACATGTTCACTGGTCCCTTAGGACAGCAGGAGAGGTAGAAGTTGGATAGGCGGCTTATAGGACACTTAACTTCATTAGCCGAGGCATAGAATATAAGAACAAAAAATTATGCTGGAAGCATATAAAACGCTGGTTAGGCCACAGCTGGAGTATTGTGTGCAGCTGTTTATCCGCATTATAGGAAGGACGTGATTGCAGAGGAGATTCAATAGGATTTGCCTGGGCTGGAGCGTTTCAGTTATGAGGAGAGATTGGAAAAACTGGCGTTCTTTTCCCTGGAGAAGAGGATATTAAGGGGGTCATTGCTGAGGTGTAATAAATTATTTTGGGCTTAGAAAGGGTAGTCAGGATGCAACTGTTCTCCTTGTTGGAGGGATAAATATCCAGGTGTCCTATAATAATCGTAAGGGGCATGCTGTGTAGGCGGGATGTGAGGGAGAATTTTTTTTCACCCAGAAGGCGGTGGGAACATTGAAGTCACTGTCTGAAAGTTTGGAAGAGGCAGAAGCCCTCATAACATTTCAGACATATTTGGATGAGCACTTTTGATGCCATGGCATTCAAAGCTATGGGCCTATTGCACAGAAATGAGATTAGAATAGTTAGGCATTTGTTTGACCGGCGCAGACTCGATGGACTGGTGTCTTTTTTTCCTGTGCTGATGGCCTCTATCACTCTCTAACTTCATGATATCAACCGGAGAGGTAGCAAAGCTGTAAATTCGGAAATGGATTTCGTGACTGGAGCTGAAGGGATATTTATAAGCGATAGTGCAGTAATGTAGCTAAACATATTTTAAAATGAAAATAACTGAATCAAGAAACTTACCAGGAACCCCAACAACAGCCAGCATGTGATAATAACCCACTTGAAAACGTGAAGTACGTATTGGATCCGCCGTGCTAACGTTGTCCAATCATGTGAAATATAGTGAAGCGCAGCATATAAACTCCTGCCCATTATTAGCACGTTATGATCTATCGGTCTCAAATTTTGTTCCATTGTTGTAAAATTCCAGTCTGTTGTTCTCCAACTCTGCTCCATTGTTAGAACATCCAAATCTATTTTTCTCAGTTTCTGATCTCTCCTCTCCCTCTATCTGGAGCCACTGGTCCATGTCGGTCTTCAAGGTTATGCTCGTACTGATACTAATGGATGACACATTGAAAAGTGGACCTTATTAATTTGAGAGGGAAATCCTCCAGTGGCACAATTAGGATGCATGGAGCCGGACATTACATGCAGTCACTAAACAAACAGGTTCAGTTAATGCCTTCCAATCCAACACTTTTTTGACACAATAAAAAATAACATTTACCCAGTCTGGACCGCATGACCAAAGGTCACTGGCGGAAAGAATGGTGGTAATAACGGAGGCACATACCATAATCTCGAAATCCTCCTTGGATCTGCTGGTGGCGCCTCTGTCACCATCCCTGTCGGATTCAGGTGAGGTAATCATTAGTCACGATTCATAGATCACACTGAAGGCTCGCCTGCTGGTAAACCATAGCTTATGGCAGACATTCTGCTAACTATGTAGAGTGCAAGACTTAGCATATGTTTTATAAAGAAGAATCTCAGCATACTTAGCTGTCAGCTGATCCTACATTTCTGCTGTTGTAGGCTGTCTAATTACGTAATTAACGTTAACCATTTAGTCCACATCTCTCCAAACCCCAAGATTTTTGTTCTAACATAAATATAATTACTTGTATCCTATCGCCCTCACTTTGTCTCTGCCTTCATTCCGAGCACAGAGTGAAATGCATTGTGATAGTTTCACCAATCTTCCTGCCTTTATTCTCAGCTCTGTTGTTGGTTGTAAAAGATTCAGTCCCTCAATTATCTCTCTCGAAATCTGTAGAGAAGTACTTGAACCTACAGAGTCTATTGGTTCTCGCATAAGTTTGTTTTACTGATCATATTGTCATTTAGCCCATTCCGTTAATGGTATTCTAATAGTATTGATAAATGCACATCTGTTTCCTCTCACTATTATTTGGGCTTTACAATTCTGGTCAGGAATACGTGCACATTCTCCTGGTTGGAGTTCTTTTAAATCTGCATTCTATGGTTATTATGCTCATTATGGTTTTAGGTCGGATTCCACTATGTTCACACTCCTTCTCATTTCAATCTCTCTATATGATGCTTTGGGATATGTTATAAACCTAAGTGGAAGAGCCGCCCACTTTAAACCAGCTTATATTTCCCTCTCCTTGTAAAGAAACATCAGTTCTGTTGAAGGGTCATGAGGACTCGAAACATCAACTCTTTTCTTCTCCGCCGATGCTGCCAGACCTGCTGAGTTTTTCCAGGTAATTCTGTTTTTGTTTTGGATTTCCAGCATCCGCAGTTTTTTTTCTCTCCCTGCCTCTGCCTTTCTTTTTCTATCCCTCTTCCCATACCCCGTCCCTGTCTCTCATCATTTTTCTTCCTTTCTTTTCATTCGCCTCTCTCTCGGTATGCCTTTCCAACTCTCCCCCAACTCTCTACATCACTCCCCCTCTCTCTCTTTTTCTCTCTCTGCCAGTCTCTGTCTCTCTCTCTCTATCACTCTGTCCCTCTCTCTCTATTTCCATGACAGCATTTCCCCTCTAACACAAAGGTTCACGCTGGATCCACCCCCACCCCCCCACCCTATTTCCTAATTGCTATTCCCCTCGCAGTTATCTCGCTTCCTCTTCCTGAGCTCACTTCGTCTGACCTCTACACCCGCTGACACCTTGGAAGTGCCTCCCAGTTTCCAATAGCATAATTGAACTCCAAACATTGCGAGCTATCGTAATTAAATACTGGTAGCCCAGCCAATTGGAGGGAAGAGGAGTTGTGAGGTGTTAATTGTGTTCATTCACTTGTGGATAACAATGATGTACAGGCACTTCGTATTATACAGGTGGACACAGATTTGTTCTATTGTGATTACTTCCCTGTCATTGATCTGAAGCCATGATGTAAAGGCAGTCCAGCCAATGGGAGTGGAGAGATACTAAGATTTATGTTTTTAAAACTAATCAGATAGGGGGTTATCATGATGGAGAGGCTGCCAGGATAGTGGATTAGTTCCTATTATGAATGAATGAATTGATGAATTGAAGTAAAGGGATATTTCAGCATATTCTTCAACTGCTCTCTGAACAGAGTCTGATCACAGCAAAAATTGTAGTGTTCATCAGGAGCTGCAGCATCAAGCCCAATTCCTTAACAAATCAAATAATCACACAGAATAATTACCCAAATTATACATCCGCCTCCAAATTCAATAAAACATTAAAGTTCACCATAACAGAATGAAATTGGCCGAAATGACAATCAGTAAAATGATGGATTTCCTTCGACTTTCCATCTCTGGGTCTCTGGGCCTCTCCCCACTGCTGGGTACCTGGAGTCTCCTGCGGGCTTTGCTGCTTACTAAAATATGTCTGACGGTGAGAACATTGAGCAGTACAATCAGGACAAATGGAACACCCGGGTTATTATATAATGGAGGATCATGAATGCAGTCCAGTAGAGAGAGAACTGAACTCGAGTGTGACCAAACAAATCCAAGGGCCGTTCACAATCCAGTACCGACTAGTGAGCATAAATACCAGAAAATATTCTTTAAACAGATCAGCACAGTCACTGATTTTAAAAACAAAGCCGCCGTTTTCTGGTTGCAAAATTTACTTTTCAGCTTCAGGCAACAAATGGCCACAAATCGATCAAGGGTGAAAGTGACAGTGAACCAGACAGAACAGTCAATGACTGAATACTGCAGGACAGACGGGGATGAAGAACAGGAATTCAAAATATTCAACAAAAGCAATCAGAACTTGTTGCAATATCAGATCCAGGATAACGACTAGTAGATTATCAACTGCCATGGGCACCAGGTAACAAGTTACACATTTGGTCAGACCACAGTTTTTGCACTTCAGGACCACAATTGTTATTAAGTTTACTAAAAGGAAGGGAGATAAGGAATTAAATTACAAATCAGGCTGGGGAAGAATTTACCAACCTGTTTAAGGAATTGTTGATATTTTCAAATACGTGACTGCATTCTGTGATATTTTGTATTAAATAGACATGAAAGAACATACAGGAAGCTCTGTGATAGGGTGGAATAAAACAGAAAGGAAAAAAAAAAACTCTTGAGGTGAGAAAGGAGGCTATGGAAGAGTAACAGGGACGTCAGGCCTAATAAGGGGACCCAAAGGTGACTTGGGATCGAAGGCATAACTGGAGGACTCAGTGTTGATGAGAGACGTCATGAGTGATGAGGAGCCAAGATTGAGATCCGAATTTCGGAGCTTGAGAGGCATTTGGATGCACTGACACACATCCACAAGGCTGAGAGTTTCAGCAATAGAACGTTATTAGATGTGGTCACACACAGCTACTGGAAGAGAAGACAGAGAGGGAATGGGTGAAGAAAGAAGAAAGGTATCAGACAGGTAGTCAGGAAATCCCCAGTGTAATTATTGCACGACAACTGTTTTCCTGTGTTGGAAAACAGTGAGACTGAATGTTCCTCTGGGGAGTGCCGCCAAGCTCATTGACCTGTGACTGGCTCAGCTGCACGGTGGGGGGTGTGTGTGTGTGTTGGGGGGGGGGGGAGGAAAAAGAAGGAAAGAGCAATAGTTGTAGGAGACTCGATACTAAGGGGAACAGACAGGCCTTTCTGCGGCCGTTGACCTGACTCCAGGATGGCATGTGAACTCCTAAAAGGGCATTCTAAAGGGCGAGGTCAAGCAAAAGAGATCGTGGTATATATTGGTGCCAACGAAATTGATAGAAAGAGGGATGATTTCCTGGAAGCAGAAGTTAAGGATCAAAGAAAAAGATTAAAAAACATGAACTCGGCATTAATTTTGGTCCCGTGTCCTAGTGCCAATAGACATAGAAGTTTAGTCCGGATGAATGCATGGCTGGGGAAATGGTGCAGCAGGAAAGGCTTTAGATTTCTGGGACCATGAAATCATTCCTGTGGGAGCTGTGACCTGTGCAAGATGGACGGGTTGCACTTGAACCGGAATGGGACCCATATCCTTACGGGCAAATTTGCTCGTGCTATTGAGGAAGGTTTAAGCTAACTTGGCAGTGGGATGGGAACCTAAGAGGAGTTTAAGCAGTGGGAGATGAAAAGCCCAAATTAGAAGACAGAGCAATTGAGTCCGTGAGACATTTTCATTATAGGCCAGTTAAGGCACAAGGAAGCTTGGCATGTTTGGTACTGTTTATTTTAATGCAAGGGTTTTGATGAATAAGGCATAGGAGTTGAGGCCAGAAATTCTCGCATGGAAATGTGATGTCATTGCTGTTACAGAGACATGTTTAAGAATGGGGGCAGGATTCACAGCTCAAAATTCTAGGGAAGAGGTAAAAGTAAAGGGGGTATCGCTATATTGATCAAGAAATCAATTATGGCAGTAAGGAGGGATGACATCTTACAACGGTCCTCAAATGAAGCCACAGAACTTAAAAACAAAAAAGGAGTAATCACATTGCAGGGAGTGTACAATAGTCCCCCATATCGCCAGAGAGAAATTGAGGAGCAGATATGTCGTCAGGCTTCGGGGAAGTGTTAAAACAATGGGGTAGTAAAAGTGGGGGATTTCAAATTCCCCAACGTTAATTCGGTTAGTCATAGTGAGATATATTAAGAGGGAGCGGATTTCTTAAATATATATCGAGGATAACGTTATAATCCAGTGTGTAAAAGGTCCTACAAGAGAGGGGGCGGCCATGGAATTCATTTTAGGAAGTGAAGTGGGGCAAGTGGTCGATATCACAGTGGGGGAGCATTTGCAGATCGTGATAATAAATCCGTGAGAATCAAGGTTGTTATGGAAAAGGACATGTGTGGGCCACAATTCTGAGTTTTAAATTGGGGGAAAGCTAATTTTAATAAGATCAGGTATGATTTGGCCATAGTGGACTGGGAGCAGCTACGTTTTGGTAATTCTGTGTCCGAGCAGTGGGACTCATTCAAGAAGGAAATAGGGAGAGTACAGTGACAATGTATTCCAGTAAATGTTAAGGCCTGGAGTAACAAATTCAGAGACATCTGGATGTCCATTGATATACAGGATGTGATAAAGAGAAAAAATGAGGCTTACAGCTGATACTGAGCTCTCAAAACAGCAGAAACACTGGAGGAGTATAGAATGTCTCCGGTGGAACTTAAAAAATACAATTACGTGATCAAAAAGCGTGCATGGAAATTATCTGGCAGGCGCATAATGTAATAAAAGAGCATCTAAAGTTATTTTCCAAGCACATTATGAATAAGAGGAAAACTAGAGAAAGAGTAAGGCCCATTCAGGACAAGGGTGGCAACTTCTGTGTGGCAACGGAAGAGGTTGGTAGGGCTCTAACTGAATGCTTTGTGTTGGTGTTCTCAAGTGAGAGGAAAAACGTGCGTATGGAAACCAATTAGAAGGACTGTGATATAATTAAAGAAATTCATAATAAGAGGGAGGAGGTTCTAAGTGGCCTGGCAGGTTTAAAAGTAGATAAATCGCCAGGCCTGAATAAAATATATCCCAAGCCATTAAGGGAGCCTAGGCCGGAGATTTCAGCAGCACTGGCTATAATTTTCAATACCTCTACAGCCACAGGAGAGTGGCCAGAGGAATGGAGGACAGCCAATGTGATACCGTTATTCAAGAAAAGCGGAATGGTAAAAGAGGAAACAACAGGCCAGTCAGTCTAAGCTCAGTGGTGGGGAAACTATTGGAAGAAATTCTGAGGGACATAATTAATCTACACTTGCAGTGGCAGGGATTAATCAAGTACAGTCAGCACCGTTTTGTTAAGGGGTGTCATGTCTGATCAATTTGATTGAAGTTATCGATTAGGTGGCCTGTTCTGTACATGATGACAATGCATTTGACGTATTCTACTTGGACATCAGCAAATCCTTCATAAGGTCGTGTATAGGAGAATGATTACGAAGGTATAAGCCCATGGGACCCAAGGGAATTTGGCAAATTGGATCCAGGTTTGGTTGATTGGCCCGAATTAGAGGGTGATGGTTGAGCAGTGCTACTGTGACTGGATGCCTGTGTCTAGCGGGGTTCCACAGTGATCGGTGTTTTGTCCCTTGCTGTTTGTGGTATATATAAACGATTTAGGCTTGAATATAGGAGGTTTGATCAGTATGATCGCAGATGACACGAAAATTGATGGGATGTTATACAGCGAGAATCTTGACTTAGATTACAGGAGGATTTCGATGGCCTGGCCAGATGGGTTGAACAGAGAAAGATGGAACCTAACGCAAATAAGTATGAGGTGAAGCAATTGGGCAGCACAAACAAGGAATGGGGATCCAAGATGAAAAATAGGACATTGGGAAGTGCTGAGAATCCAAGGACTTTGGTGTGAATGTCCACCGGACCCTTGATGCAGCGGGACAGGTGAATGAGTTGGTTAAGAAGACAGAAGTGGTAATTGCCATTCTTAGCCGAAACATAGAATGTAAGAGCAGGGAGGTTATGCTGGAGCTTTATACAGCGCTGGTTAGGCCACAGCTCGAGTATAGAGTGCAGTTCTGGAATCCGAATTATAGGATGGATGTCATTGCACAAAAGGGAGTGCAGAGGAGTTTTACCAGAATGTTGGCTGGGCTGGAGAGTTTTAGGTATGAGGAGAGATTCGGTAGAGTGAGGATATTTTCCCTGGAGCACTGGAGGTTGAGGGGGGACAAAATTGAATTGTATAAAGTTATTAGTGACAAAGATAGGGTAGACAGGACGGAACTTTTCCCCTTTGTGAAAGGATCAATGACCAAGTGGCTTACATTTAAGGTCTGGGGCAGGAGGTTTAGTGTGGACGTGACAATGCCTTTCTTTTCACGGAGAATATTGTGGGAATCTGGAGATCAACACCGGAATGGGTGGCAGAGGCAGAAACCCTCAAAACTATTTAAAATTGTTTGGATGTACACTTGGGATACCATGGCTTAAAAGTCATGTGCTGGAAAATGGGATTTGAATAATTAGGTACTTGTTTGACTGGAGCAGATTCAATGTGCCAAAAGGCTTTTTTCTCTTCTGCAGACTCTACCTCAAAACTAGAGACAAAACATAACAAACAATTCGTAAACACAGTGCAATACATATAGATAAAAATATTTTTTTTATCCCCAGAAATGTATCATTAACTTAGATTATTGCAATTATAGAACACAAACTGCTCACGTTTCTCAGGTGGTGGCTTAAAACTTTGCAGGCCTGCTGGATTCGGGTGGAAACTTCACCACAAAATATCCTCAGAGACAGATAATCTGACCATCGACCTCAAGAGGAGGCAAAAAGACAGTTCTACCATAGAATGTAAATAAAACAGACACACGTACACTACACACACACACAAACAAACACAAAAAAGTTAAATAAGTAAATGGAAATAAATTCACAGAAAGAGAAACAAACAGCCCAAAAAATGGCAATATATGTACATAAACACACACATGTACAACAGTAAATACACATGGGGCAAACACTGCCACACACACAGAAGCACAGGAACAAACACATCTAAACATGCACACACAAAGAAGCACACAGGCACGCCCTCAGAAACAAACAGATACACACACAGAAACACATACAGCCAGACTAAAGCACAGATATTGAGGCTTGTATTTACACAGACAACGCACATAAACACGTACAAACACACAAACGTAGAAAAAACAGATACACAAACAGACGCATGCAACATATATGCAACTAAACATTTACATACTCATGCACAAACGCATAGACGCAGGGACAGGACAACATATATGCCCAAAATGACTCTCTCACTTGCTGAAAGACACACATATTCAAACACAAGCACAGAAACTCCTGGACACAAGCAAACACTTAAGCAGACAGTACACAGACATCCACCCAC
>NW_024471018.1:0-6200 GCF_017639515.1 Carcharodon carcharias
CATGCCAGGAGTATGTGCATGAGAAACTGATTGAGCAGCAAGCAGTAGACAAAGCTAAGGAATCCCACCATCAACAGATCAGTTCTCAGCTCTGCAGTCTGTCACATCCAGTGGTGAATGGTGCAATAATTAAGAACTCCAGGGAGCCGGTAGTTCCACAAATATTACAACTGCAATGATTTGGGGTATAGCACATCATGGCATAAGACAAGTCTGAAGGAATGGCAAACATTTTCAGATGTAAGTGCCGAGTGGATAATCCATCTCAGCCTCCTCTTCCTTTCCCCAGCATTGCAGGTGCCAGTTTTAAACCAATTCGATTCGCTCTACGTGATATTAAAAAACGGCAGAAGGCACTGGAAACAGCAAAGCTATTGCACCCTGACCACACTCCACTATTATTACAGAAAACCTGTGGTAAAGTACTTGCCGCCGCTAGCCAAGCTATAGCAGCAAGCCTACAACACTGGCATTTACACAGCAATATGGTCAACTAACCAAGTATGTCCTGTCCACAAAAAGTGGGACAAATCCAGCCCAGCCAACTACCGCTCCATAAGTCTAACCTCAGCCAAGAAGGGACGATGGCATGGTTACATTTTCACTAGACTAGTATTGCAGAAATCCATGATAATGTTATCAGGATAAAAACAAAAAAAAAAACTGCAGATGCTGGAAATTCAAAACAAAAATAAAAATACCTTGAAAAACTCAGCAGGTCTGACAGCACCTGTGTAAAGGAACACAGTTAACGTTTCGGATCTGTATGACTCTTCAACAGAACTAAGGAAAAATTGAAAAGGGCAGAAATATATGCTATTTTAAGTGAGGTTGGGATAAGTAGAGCTGGATAGATGGCTGGATAGTCACACATACAGATAGCCAAAAGGTGTCAGAGACAAAATGACAAAGAGGTGTTGAAGGTCGTGGTATTAAATAAGGAATGTGCTCATATGTGACATTAAGGGTGGAAAGCAGGACGAGCAAGATACCGATAGCCCTATTAGGGGTGGGGTGGGCTGGGGGAAGGGATCAAAATAGTCTAAAAGGTAGAGGTAAAACAATGGATGGAAATAATTTTAAAAATAATGGAAACAGGTGGGAAAATAAAAATCTATATACATTATTGAAAAAATTGTGATCGGAAAGTGGGTGGGGATGGAGGAGAGAATTCATGATCTAAAATTGCTGTGCTAAATATTCAGTCCGGAAGGCTATAAAGTGACTAGTCGGGAGATGAAGTGTTGTTCCTCCAGTTTGCGCTGAGCTTCACTCGAGGAATCAGTAACTCTTTCGAATACAAACCCATTTCCATCTGTTTCAGATGAAGTTACATTGTTTCATAGTTTGCCATTGTGAGATTTGAACTCTTGATAATCTTTTAAATGAAAACCAAATCAACAAAATTGGGATAAATCAGGTACAGCCCCTAATTCAGGTCAGCTGTAAAACCAAGAACAAAGTTTAAAGGAAACTTACAAACTTTAAATCAAAATGTGATTAAAGGGGTCAACAAAACACCCCAGTCCCCGCGGTGCCCACCGAGCACGGAAGGCCTCGAGAGTGCCAGCAGACACCGCGTGCTCCTTCTCCAGGGACATCCGGCAGCGAACGTAGCCACGGAAGAGGGACAAACAATCGGGCGGGACTCCCCCGTCGATCGCCCGCTGCCTGGACCTGTTAATGGCCAACTTGGCCAGGCCCAGGAGCAAGTTCACGAGGAGGTCCTCCTCCTTCCCGACCCCCTTCCGCACCGGGTGCCCATAGATCAGGAGCATGGGGCTGAAGTGCAAACAAAACATCAATAAAAGGTTTTTCAAATAACTAAAAAGGGAGTGCAGCCTACAACACCCTATGTATACATGGTCCACGGACTCCACATGACCGCAAAAAGGGCACGTGTCCTGAGAGTCCGTGAACCTATGCATCCTCTTATTATAAGGGACTGCTGCATGCAACACCATCCAACCCTGGTCCCCGATAGAAAGGGGGAGGACACGTCCGTAGAGGGCCTCCCATCGGGGGCCTCCGCCGCCGGACGGCAACAAGGCACGCCAGGGCGTGTCCGGTCGACGGACAAGGGCGAGAAAATGGAAGGTGTGCAGCAGCAGTCCATACAAAAAGCCCCTCTTTGCCGTGCCAAAAGGCACAGAGGGCATGTCCCCGAGGCGGCTCAAATTGCGGGGCACCAGCACCCGAGGGAGGGTTCGGGGCTTGGGGCCAATGTGGAATTCTGTCCGAACAGGGGAACGCTCAGACGGAAGACCACCGTGCACCTGGGCCACCTCAAGACCCGAAATAACATCGGGTCCGAGCACAACCGTTCTCAGGTCTTGGATGGCATCGGCTGCGACCTGGACACTCACAGACGCGCATCGCGCCAACTCCTGCGGGAGCATCCAGCCCAGTCCTCCACCACCCAGCACGTCCCCGATCCTGGTCACCCCTGCGGCCACAGCCCTCCTCTCCGCCAACCACTGAAAAGGACGGAGGGGCGGATTCCTGAGCAGTGGCTCTCTGACGATGGCCGCTACTCCTGACGGGGGAGAGCTGTGTCGCGAGGCGACCACTTTCCAGACTTTGATCAGGTCCTGGTAAAAGACGGGCAATGCCTGCAAGGAGCCACCGAGGCCCAGCTGTTCTATAGACAGGTGCTGCACGTCATAATTCAGGCCGTGCACCTGATGGAAGAAATACGTCATCAGGGCACACCATCTAGGAGGAGGCTCGACGTAGAGGTATCGCTGAAGGGTCTGAAGGCGGAAAGTCGCCACCTGTGTGCGTAGGCACACTAGCGCCTGACCACCCTCCCTAAGCGGGAGACTCAGAACCTCGGCAGCGACCCAGTGCAATCTTTTGTCCCAGAGGAAGTCGACTAACAATCTCTGGATTCTTGTGACAAAGTCTGGGGGAGGGGTCAGAGTGACCAGCCGATACCACAACATGGCGGCGATCAGCTGGTTTATGACCAGAACTCGACCTCGGTAAGATAGCACTTGGTGCAGTCCTGTCCAGCGCCGCAGGGGAGCGGTGACTTTCATCTCCAGTTCCTGCCAGTTTGCCGGCCAGGATTCCTCAGCGGGGCAGAGATGGACCCCCAGGTAGAGGAGGCTGGTCCTGCTCCAGGTGAAAGGCCTGAGCTCCTCGGGTAGGGGATCCATCTGCCACTGACCGACCAGGAGTCCAGAACATTTACCCCAGTTGATCCTGGCAGAAGAAGCGGCAGAGTCGACCTCCTGGCACTCGCGCATCCTCCGCAGGTCAGCCGGGTCACTAAACATAAGGAGCACATCATCGGCGTAAGCTGAAAGGATCACCCCGATGCCCGGCCCGCGCAGAACCAATCCCGACAACCTCCTCCGCAAGAGGCGCAGGAAAGGCTCCACGCAAAAAGAATACAACTGGCCAGACAGGGGGCAGCCCTGACGTACCCCTCTCCCAAAGCGAAGGGGCGCCGTCACTCCGCGGCGGTGTACAGAAGCCGGATCCGGGCGACAAAATGCGTCCCGAACCCGAAAGCTCGCAGAGTTCCGAGTAAGTATTCGTGATCCACCCTGTCGAACGCCTTCTCCTGCTCGAGAGACAGGAAGGCGCTCGACAGACCACCCCTCTGGGAATGGTGGATGATGTCCCGGACCAGATGGATGTTATCATAAATGGTTCGGTCCGGGATGGTGTAGGACTGGTCAGGGTGGATCATGTGGTCCAGCACGGTGCCGAGCCGAGAAGACGTGGCTCGCCCGAAGATTTTGTAGTCCGTGCTGAGGAGGGAGACCGGGCGCCAGTTTTTTAGAATTTGGAGATCCCCCTTCTTCGGCAGCAGGGCAATCACGGCCCTGCGCCACGAAAGGGGCATCTCCTGTTTTTTTTTGTAACTCTTTCGAGTACAAACCTGTTTACATCTGTTCCTATTCAGATGAAGTTACATTGTTTCATAGTTTGCCATTGTGAGATTTGAACTCTTGACCTTGGGGTTACAAACCCAGTACCATAACCACTTGGCTATTTAGGCCAAGCCAAAGCTTTTGACCAAGTTCATGTTCATCCTTAGTCACACATAAGGCTGTGAGGATAACACTGTGTACTGACCTCACAGCCATTATCTTTCTCCCCACCACAAACTGTAGTCTTTTACCATCCTCCCCCCATGTCCACACACGAGTGACACGGGTATAAGGTGTGGAGTTGCGTGATTTGTTTTGTAACTCTTTTGAGTACAAACCTGTTTCCATCTGTTCCTATTCAGATGAAGTTACATTGTTTCATAGTTTGCCATAGTGAGATTTGAACTCTTGATCTTGGGGTTACAAACCCAGCCCCATAACCACTTGGCTATTTAGGCCAAGCCTATGTTGGGCTGTACGTGAACATGAACTTGCTGACCCGCAATTGGCCAAATGCTTCAATGGGCCTTTGTAAATAAGAGTCTGTCCTCAATATGTGAGCAGAATCTATTATATCAGCTGGCAAACCAAACAACCCAAAACATAGGAGATGCCAGTTCTTCGATTGGTGAGCTCAGGCATCAGCACTATGTGCACTGATCTGAGTTGTTCGATAACACGTGCAAGATATACGTTATCGACATGAAACGTGACAGGCTGAACATCAACATTAAATACAACAGGAGGGATACTCGCAGAGAGTGGACCACTGATTGGAAAACATTACATTGTCAGCTGGTAGCGGAACTGTTCTTTGGAAACGCATGAGCAAGGAACTAGACATTGTGGTAAGGAATTTGCGACTCTGGATGATGCAACCCGCCCCCAACACACACAAGCACAACACAAATGCGGCACAGCATATTCTCTCGATTTGTCCTTGTGATGGACTCTGTGCTTTCAAAGCTTCTTTTATTTTTTGAGGCAGATCCAAAATGAAAAAGGAAAAATGGAAAGGATACGGACCCTCCGAGTTTCTAAGGCAGAAATATGTAAACTAAAATTTGTAAACCAAACTTTCTGTGCAGACTGAAACTTTTTGCGCCGATGTAAAGGGATACAGAGCCATCCAGGGTCGATAATAGAAGTTGATGTTTCACGTGGTGCAAACAGGGAAAGCTAAAGAAGTCAGAGGCCAGATGTTGCAGCTGTTTATTTCCACACACGGAGTGCAGAAGTGAAATGGAACATACTTCGAGACACCAAATCCAATGTTGCACTCTAAACATATGAGAAACAAAAACTGGAAAACATCAATTGGTTCGCGGCTACCATCACTGTGGTGGAACCTGCCATTGAAGCCAAGTGGTCGCCTTGATATTTACAAGAAGGATCAGAATGACAAAGCTCTGAATGCCGTAGTTGTCATTTGACATAAATTCCAACATGCTGCGAGGCAGTGCACGAATGATTACTGGTTACAACTCTGCCAGAACATTGAGATATTCTTCCTCATAGCGGGGCAGGGTTGGGGAGTGTAGGGGAGGGGGTTGTGGGGCGTGGATTATAGGAACAAAAATGCAACAGATCCATCAGCAAAACAAAAATAACTCAGCTGAAATCAAAGCCCAGGGAAGTCATCACTGACTGTAATAAATAGCTGGACATATAGTGGAACTCCTCCTTGAGTGGCATGTTAGGGGCAAAATTGTCATCTAAGAAGATCTAGACAGCATAGACAGCCTGCCTGCTTTATCACAGCAGAATCTTGAAGGCAATATGGAGGAAATTAGCAAAAGCATTCACTCGCCTGGCATGCACAAAGCTCCGGATGTTGATACCATCACGAATGAAATCAACAAACACAGGAAATTGGCATTCCTGCTGCAGCTACACAAAGTTCTGTCTCTCTGCTAGAGGGAGGGGGCCGTGGCCAAGGAAATGCACAATGCAAATATAGTGACCCTGTGCAAGAACAAGGACGACCACGCCGATTGAAACAACTATCCAGGCATCGTCCTGCTGAGCATCAGATTGAAGGTATTTGCTCACATTGCCTTTGTCTGAATGCAAATCTTGGTTGAATGCATCAATCCTGCATCTAAGTTTGATTTCACAACTAAAAAATCTATAATTGATATCACCTTCTCCGTCCGGCAGCTGCAAGCAAAATGCCGTGAATGAAGGGGACCATTATATCTTGCCTTCACGGATCTCACCAAAACATTTGACCAAGTGCGGGAGGCAGATGATTTCTTTCTTTACTGTAACTATTACAACGTTCATTGGCCGTTGTATTATGAACCATTTGTGTCC
>NW_024471018.1:6295-13626 GCF_017639515.1 Carcharodon carcharias
TGCCCTTGCTGAAATTGTATTTATCTGGCCAGTCCAATTCAGGTTCTGTTGAATGGAAATGCCCAGAATGTTGATAGTGGGAATTCAGTGTTGGTAATCCCTTTGAATATTAAGTGCAAATAGTTAGATTACCTCTTATTGGAGACGGCCATTGCTTGAGACTTGTGTGGCACGATTCATACTTTCCATCTGCCAACTCAAGCCTGGATATTTTCCAAGTCCTCCTGCATTTTCTCATGGCCTGCTTCAGTACATGAGGAGTCACGAATGGTGCTAAACAATGCACAATCAACAGGGAACATCCCCAGTCCTGACCTTATGACGGGAGAAAGGTCATTGATGAAGCAGCTAGGAAACTACCCTGTAGGAAGCAGTGATGTCCTGAAAATGTGAAGTTTGACCTCCGACAATCACTGTGATCTCCAGTTGAACTAGATATGACTGATATGCAACTGTCGGAGAGGTTTTCACCTGATTCCCATTGGCTCCAGTTTTGCTAGTGCTCCTTGATGCCAGACTAGGCGAAATAATGCTTGCTGTCAACAGCCATCAATCTCACGTTCTTTGGCGTTCACCTCTTTTGCCCATGTTTGTACCAAGGTTGAGGTCAGCTGATTTGCCCTATCTGAACCAAAACTGACCGTCAGTAAGCAGATTCTTGCTAAGCAAATGCCGTTTGTTAGCACTGTTGATGACCCTTTCCATCATTTTACTGATGATCGAGAGTAGAGCGATGGGGAGCTCATTAGGCATATTTCATTTGTTATGCTTCTTTTGTACAGTAGAAGCCTGGACAATTTTCCACATTGGTGAGTATATGTCATTGTTGTAGCTGGACTGGGACAGCTTGGATATGGGTGCGAAAAGGTCTGGAGCACGAGCCTTCAGTACTATTGTCAAAATGTCATCTCTGAATAACAGAACAGACTCCAGAGATTGAATGGCCTCACCAAATCAAAACATGTGGAACCGTGACTCATCTTTCGATCAACACTCTACAGTCTCCTAAAATCAACACTGAGTTCAGCAATTTTAATTCATTATGACCACCTGAACTGTTTCATGTTTTTTCTTTTTCTTTGTTGGCTTGGTTTAGTACCGTTTATTTTCGTTGTTCCCTCATATGCCTTTACATATTTGTTGTGCACACATTCATGAGCTCACCTACACACAATTGGTGTTTATTTGAAGGCGAAAGTAAAGTTGGCTTTTATTGCAAGAGGAATGGAGAACAGGAATAAATAAATTTTGCTCTATTTGCACAAGTCTTTGTTGAGACCTGGTTTTGAACACCGTTTGCACTTCTCATCTTCATATTTATTGAAGGAAATACTTTCAGTAGAGGCGGCAGAGCAAAGGTTCTATAACTGAACCACGGGTGAGGGTTTGACTATGAGGATGAGCTGGATAAACTGTGCCTATGTTCTCAGGAGTTTGCATCTGATTGAGGCATTATAAATGAAACATACACGATTATGAAGGGGATTGATTGCGTAAATCCAGTTTAGAGATTGTTTCTGCTGGCTGGGGAATGTAAAACCCGGGAGCATGGTCTCACGATAAGATGCAAATCATTTCGGAGTGATATAAGTGGCATTACTTCCCTCAAGAAGCAGCGAATCGTTGTAATTCTCTACCCCAGATACTTCATAGTTGAATATCGTTAAGAGTGGGATAGAGCAAGTTTTGTTTGCTCAAGGATTCTGAGGAATTGGGGATTGGACCGAGAGAATGTAGATAAAGACCAAGATCAGCCATCACCGTGTTGAATGGCGGTCCATGTTCTACAGGCCGTATGGTTTATTCCTGCTCCTATTTCTTGTCCTATTTCTAAACCCGTCACCACTCCCTTTGTATTTTCTCCACTAAAAACCCTTTGTCATTTAATATCTACTGTCTCTACTCTATCCCAAGCCTTCTCGTCTGTAGACCAGTTCACCTCTTCTTGACCCTCGTTCTCTTAGAAGAAAGGATTCCCACATTGAATCATCATTATTTATTTTTTTCAAAGAATGAAGACGAGACATTTATCCAAGTTCATAACATTATGCCAGGGGCATCTATTTACTGCATAACATCAGAGAGGGAGCTATAATAAACCCAAGAAAATGAATTAGGAAATATGGTGTTGTAAGGGTATGTGTATGCATCAGGAATTTATAACAGCTCTTTCACTTGATGGTTATATATGGTATTCCCGCACCATCAATGTACAGATCTGCATTGAATTCAGAATGTTCGACTCAGTACACGTTCCTTTCGTAATACCAGAGAAAAAACACAAATAAAATGAAATAAAAGGCAAACTACAGTTAGCGTTGGATATTGAATTATTTCGAAAATTCAAGCATCTTCCATGCTGCATGTCCAGAAACAGATTGAGGCAAAAACAGAAAATGCTGGAAAAATTCAGCAGGTCTTACAGCATCTGTGGAGAGAGAGAGAGAGAAAAAAATGAAGTTAACCTTTCGACTTCGCATGACTCTTCTTGAGAACTGATAGAGGCAAAAACCGGGATAATTTTTCACTTCGATGATCTCCCGTCAAAACAGACTTTTACTGCACAGTTTCAAAATGCTCCGAACCATCTTCAAAACCTTATCGGTTTTTCACATTCAGAAGCAAAAAAACGTACCTTCTTTCGATATTCTTACTAAGAATATATGAGGCTCAATGCAGTGACGGCAATACCTAAAGTCTGACATCGTCCGGTATCAGAAAACTGCTTTACTGTCAGCAGCACAGCCCTACGACGCTCCCACCACAGAGCCCCACTTTGCGCAGGTAGTCCCTCCACCACCGACACACACTGTCAGCAGTGTGCTCCATCAATAAGGTGCACTGTAGCAAATTGTCAAGTCCCCATCGACGGCATCTTCCAGGCAATCAATTTCTATCCTCAAGGAGAAAAATCGCTGGACGCATATATGAAAACCCGGACCTTCATGTTTCCATGCAAGCCACGCACAATGCTGATCTGGAACCCAATTAACACTCGTTCACTTTCACTGGGTCAAAACACCTGGAAATCTGATGTGCTTACATCACAGTGGCAGCAGTGTTTCAAGCAGGTGGCTCACTACCATCCTCTCATTCACAACCAAAGAAATAAATTATGGCCTTACCAGCTGCAGGCAAATCCAAGAATGCATAAAACATATTTCCCATGTCATTCCAAATTCGCGGCAACCGCAGCCATCCCCCCACCACCAACCAGGGTCCTCTCCCAGCCTCGAATGAATGCGACAAATAGTGAACACAACCTTTTCACCTACACAATGATGGATATAAAAAGATAATTCTCTGCTTCAGTGAGATTGATGTCGAGAACAGTTTCAAAGTGAAATGCCAGCAGAGAACAAAATGCGTTGAAAGAAATTATGTTTGACTGAGGAGCCTTTAAAGTCTTAATTACCTGCATTGATTTTTTTTCCCCCAAATGCATGAGATTACTGTGGACTGACCCGTGATATCCCTATTTGTGAAAGGCCATGCAGTGGCTCAAGATAGAAGGGCTGTTAACATGGATGTTTATTTTACATCACCACATCCACAATGACACGAATCAGTGGGTTCCTGCTCTCCATAATTGAGGGCAATAAGTCAAATGATTCCTTATGCATGAACCTTCAGAGGAATATTGATTCTCTCCGGCTTCTTTATATTGGCACATAAGTTTCACATCTACTTCTCGGCTTGCTTGGCTTGATTTAAACCAGGCATGGACTAAACGGATCGAGATACTGTGGAGATTCTGAAGTCCGCATCTCCTGTTTACTGGCCAGGTGCAATGCCATGGCGCCAACCAGAGTTGAGCTTTCCAACACAACGGCCCGAATTGTAGCCAACTATTTTGTTGCAAGCATCATTGTTCATTTGTTCTGAAGCTGCATAACAGTGCGAATTGAGAACATTTGCTTCAAAAAGCATCCGAGCACCAAGAATCCTACTTAGCGGAGTAGGGCAGATGGTTTCCTACCAAATTTAGAAGAATCCGAGGTGATCTCATTGAATTAGATAAGTTTTCATGGGCCTTGATAGGGGAGATTTTGGCAGTATGTTTCCTAAGTCTCGGGATTCTAGCAGTAGTGGTCAAAGTCCCAGAGGAAATCGTCAGGCATTATCGCGAGATCGGGTAAAATGTCTTCATTCAAATGGTTGGGAATCTTTGAATTCCAGACACGGGAGGGTTGTGGATGATCGGGAGTTCATGTCAGCGATCTATATCTCTCGAGGATTTATGGAAATCTTTGGGAATTGAGGATAGTTCAGGAAGGTGTTATTGAGGTAGATTTTGCAGGAAGTTGTTGACTATTCGAGAAGACGTGATGACTAGTATATGATTACACCTGCTCTTATTTCTGATGTTCTTACATAAACTTACATAATCAGTGGAACAATTAAGATTATATTGACCTTAGACTGGAAGGAATACAGATTTACCAGAAAAATTCTGTTTTTAGGCAGGTTAAATTCATAGTATAAGATCCATACTCACAGAATCATAGATTGGTCACAGCACAAAAAAGATGATATTCAGCCCATCGTGTCTGCACTGGCACGTTGAAGTGATAATTCACCGCCCTCACTCCTCAATCTTTTTCCAGGTCCCCTTCACATTCCTAATTTTCAAGCCTTCTTCAAATTTCTAGTCTGCTCAGCATAGAAAAATGAAGTGTGCTCTGATCGAGGTTCCTGCCCTCCTTAAATGCGTTGTTAGGTTGAACACAGGGAAATGTCTCCACCAGTGAGAAAAATGGATGCGAATGTAATATGTTTAGCCACTGGTCAACAGCGAAGGTGCCTAGGACAACCAAGGAAACCTCAGGAATCAACTTTCAAACTAAGGGCTGCTGGAAATCAAGGAATAATTCTTAAAATAATCGCGGTTACCACAATCTTTAGTTGTTTTTTTTTTCTTTTTGCTCTTTTTTTGCAAATCGGTGAAGCTACTCTGTATCTTCGGCTCTACTTGAAGAATTGAGCACATTTTGCTCACCTTCTCTTCCCTGCCGTTTCACAAGGAACGAAACTCTTGTCCACAGGACAATTCTTAGATAATGAATCTAACCCATGAGCCCCATTTTAAACGCCTGATGCTCTCTTAACTGAGCTATTCGAGCTGATTTCAATAGCTTTCCCATACCTAATTTCACTATCTGACAAGAGGCATCGGACCATTTGTTGTACATTTACTCCTTTGAAATTTCACCCTCACAGGCAGAGCGGCAGCATCCCTTTGGCTTCCTTTCACAAATCTTGTAATTGCACCAACTGTTCACTAGAGGCGTGTGATGATATAATGCTATTACCAAGATATCTGCACCTGGCCTTCAAAGGCTCACAATGTAACTTCTAACCTGTCTGGCTTCTTTACATTGCATCATAATTCTCAAAACTACCTCCCGACTTCGTGGCTTCATTCAAAGCCATGCATTGCCCCAGAATGATTCAAATATGAGATTCAAACTGCCCTGTCTACTGAGGACGCAAACTATCCAACTAAGCTTATTCCCTGGAAATATTAAGTTCAGAAATTCCAGTGTGATATACCAAGAGATGGATATTGATTTCGCGAATTGAGAAACGATTTTGAATGGTGTTTGTTGGTGGAATGCGTGATACCATCCCTTTGAAATCAGGAACGCTCATTCAGAGTAATGTTCTAATTTTGTGAATCACACTCTATAGAGGTGTAATAGATCTGCCATCACAACGTCTTCATTAAAAACATTTATCCGTCAAGACTGTTCGATTAACTGCAGTGAAATGCATCAGTCAGCAACTGATTTTCCTCTTAGATATCTCCAATAACGATTCAATGTGCTTCCTTATGGAAAGCTCAAAGTGTAATTGAGATCTTGGTTGTATTGCCACAGCAATCCATGCTTATGCTTTATTCGGACATTGTTAGGTTGATTAAAACTTCATTAGATCAGCTTCCATGATGTTTCTTGATTATTTTTGCTTGTTTAGACTTGTCACGTTTTCCCTTTATCTGCCATTTTACACTCAGACGGTTGCTGTGCTGCCATTCACAACCTCATCTGGACGCAAATTCTGTTTCTTTATGGTAACCATTACAACTCTCTTAGAGTTTTGTACCATGAAACCTTTAGCTTCCTGCCCTCCACCCTCATGGACCTTCACTTTTGCACTTGCTTCCCCCAGCCGCCCTCCATTTATTTAAAATCTGTTATGAATATACATACTTCAGTATTGACGAAAAGTGATCGATCTGAAATATTCGCTGTTTACTTCTTGACCTTCTGTGCATATGCAAATTTTCCTTCCATTTATTTTCAGATTTCCAGCATCCACGCTTTCTTTCTGACTGATGACGTAATCGGATTCAGCAAGGTCTTAAAAATATCTAATTCACAGGGTGATGAAGGATTCTGGGAATGTGGAACTCTTTCCATGGCCGGGATAATTTGGAAGAGCTACAGGTCTCCTTCTGAATGCTGCGATTCTATGATTCGCGACTTTCATTTGGACATTGATTGGAAGATTAGCAAACTGTTCACAGCATGAAGGTGATGAATGAATGAATCAGAGAAACTACCTGATATTTTATACGGACCATTTAATGCATGTGGAAAGGCTACATTTGTCCATCTCGGGCCACGGGGTGGTTAAGGTCTTGCAGATCAAGGTTGCAAATGGAGTTCAGAGTGAAAGGTCAAACACTGCTCGCAGACTCAATGATTGAAATGATTATTTTCTTCCACCAGCTCCGTGAACTTGAAAATGTGTTAAATTTGATCTACTGATGTAAAGCTGGGAAACAAAAATTATATATGCAGATCAAGTAAATCATGCTAATTTGTTGGAACGTTCCCCCTCCCTCCAGAATTCCGCCCCCCTCCCCTCCTCCCCCACCCCCACACGCAAACACACACACACCCCTACCAGCTTGGCTGCGAACTTTGTTTCCTAATATCTCTTGCAGAAATCCTCCAATTGTTCAATGGTTGTGTTACCTAGAAAGGAAAGAGGGCCAGCTCCCATTTCATCCCTTGAACTTCAGTCTCCTCCATAACGGTATTTGACTCTTGATATTTGCTTGCATTCCCCCTAAATTGTGTATTTTAAACATGACCATATTTGGATTATTGTTCCTGAAGCGCCCCGTGCCTCACGCCCACCAACCCACCCACCTCCTCCCAGCGCCGCTACACCCCTCCCACCTCCACTCCACCACCACCCAGTGAAGCACATTCCACATGCTGTAACTTATCCGAGAGGTATCCAAAGCCTTATTTGATTCTCATTGGGCCTCAATCGTAATTATCAATGAGCTTCTCTTGTACACAGCTCAGCAATTTCAG